>NW_019154137.1:5261778-5395135 GCF_002288905.1 Enhydra lutris kenyoni
TCTGTCAAATAAATAAATAAAATCTTTAAAAAAAAATGGATAGAAGACATAAACAGACACTTCTCCAAAGAAGACATACAAATGGCTAACAGACACATGAAAAAGTGTTCAGCATCATTAGCCATCAGGGAGATTCAAATCAAAACCATATTGAGATACCACCTTACACTAGTTAGAATGGCCAAAATTAGCAAGACAAGAAACAAATTTTGGAGAGGATGTGGAGAAAGGGGAACCCTCTTACACTGTTGGTGGGAATGCAAGTTGGTGCAACCATTTTGGAAAACAGTGGGGGAGATTCCCTAAGAAATTAAAAATAGAGTTACCCTATGACCCAGCAATTGAACTACTGGTATTTACTGCAAAGATACAAATGTAGTGAAAATAAGGGCCACATGAACCCCAGTGTTCATAGCAACAATGGCCACAATAGCCAAACAGTGGAAAGAGCCAAGATGCCCTTCAACAGATGAATGGATAAAGAAGATATGGTCCATATATTCAATGGAATATTACTCAGCCATCAGAAAGGATGAATACCCAACTTTTGCATTGACATAGATGGGACTGGAGGGGATTATGCTAAGTGAAATAAGTTAAGCAGAGAAAGACAATTATCATATGGTTTCACTTATTTGTGGACCATAAGGAATAGCATGGAAGACATTAGGAGAAAGAAGGGAAAAATGAAGGGTGGAAATCCAAGGGGGAGATGAACCATGAAAGACTATGGACTCTGGGAAACAAACTGAGGGTTTTAGAGGGGAGGGGTTGGGAAGAAGGATTAGCGCACTGTTGGGTATTAAGGAAGGCACATATTGCATAGAGCACTGGGTGTTATACACAAACAGTGAATCTTAGAACACTACATCAAAAACTAATGATGTACTGTATGGTGACTAATATAACATAATAAAAAATTTTTAAAGAATTCCAATAATTTATGTAGATACTTTGCCCTTAAGGAAATAAAGCATAGCTGCCCACTTCTTAAGTGCTTTTGTGCATAGGTGAGAGCCTTATAAACAGTAAGCATGGAAAAAGGATAAAACAGTAACTTTACAGTGGAGATACCTGACAAACACTACTTCAGCCAGATGATCAATGTCAATATCAACACTCATAAGTCATGTTGATAATATGTTCCATTGATATGATGTGACAGGAATGACACTTTACTCGTGTGGTCTTCCTTCAAAATTCTATAACCCCGAATAACCAGGAGAAAAACCCAAGACAAACCCATTTGAAGGACACTCTACAAAAATACCTGACAAGTCTCTTCAATCTGTCAAGAACATTGAAACAAGTGAAGTCTAAGAAGCTGTCACAATCTAGAGGAACCTAAGGAAGCATGATGACTAAATGTAATGTGTTATCATGGATGGGATTCTGGGACAGAAAAAAGAAAGTAGGTAAAAAGTAATAAAATTTGAATAAATTATGGACTTTAGTTAATAATAATGTTTTGATATTAGTTCATTAATTGTAAGAAATGGATCATAAAGTGAGATATTAATAAAAGGAAACTGGATGTGTAACATATGGGAATTCTATGTACTATCATTATAAATTTTTTGTAAATTTAAACTCATTGTTAGTGATACTGTGGAGAAATAAGCACTCATACATATGGTTCCACATTCTAGTGGAAATACACATTGCTGCAATCCTTATAAACACTTTAAAATTTTTAAAAGATTTTATTTATTTATTTGAGAGAGAGAGAGCAGGGAGAGGAGCAGAGGGTGAGGGACAAGCAGACTCCATGCAGAGCATGGAGCCAAACTCAGGACTTGATCATGAGATCAAGTCATGACCCTGTTATCATGACCTGAGCCAAAATCAAGAGTTGGTTGCTTAACCAACTGAACAACCCAGACACCTCTGCAACCCTTAAAAAGGAAATGGAAAATATCTATCAAAATTGTACATATGTTTATCACTCAGACCATCAATCCAACTTCTAGGATTTCACCCTGAAAATATATCTCCAATAATATAAAAATAGGTACAGTCAAAGTTATTTGCTTCAACATCATTTTTTTTGAAAATGCATAATGCTGGAAATATCCTAAACGTTTGCCCTGAAGAGAATGGTTGCATAAACTATGGTGCATCCACATGCTGGGATGTTATGCAACTGCAAAAAAGGAATGAGAAGAACCTTTGAACTGATATGGAGTGACTTCCAGGATATGTTGTTAAATGAAAAACTCAAAGCATGAAGATTATGTATGGTAAGCTACTTTTATGGAATGAAAATGGGGAAATAACAGAATATACACACATCTGTTACTTTTGCAAGAAAAAAAAAAACACAGGAAAGATAAATAAGAAACTAAAGGAATTGGTTACCTAGGGGGAGTGAGTAGGAACAAGATAGAAAGGATGGTGGAAGAGAATGATATAGAGGGGATTGGAGTAGAAGTGAAACTTCTCTGAGTATATCTTTCTGAATAGTTTTAAGTTTTATAACAACATAAGTGTTTTACACACTCAAAAATAAGCAAACAAAAATACATACATGTATATATACAGACACTTAACAAAGATGGGAGTAGGCTCAGAAATTAAATGAAAGCAGAAATAAATGAAGCTGTCAAATGAATACCAGAACACAATCACACTGAAGGTAGATGGGGATGATAACTTACCCAAGTAATTCTTAAAAATGTTATTTTGACTATATAAACTCAAGGACATATAGCACTATAAACAAATACCATACTCCAATAGGCAGGTGGCCTTTTCAGAGTTAGCAATTGTGAAATTACTTTATATGTTTAGGACTGAGCAAATTAGAAAACATACTGTAGATAATGAGAGCTAGTTTTCTCACTGTCATCAAACAAATTACAAATGAGGAAACAGGACAGGCTAGAATGAGCTCTCTGGAGTAAGAATGGAATCAGCATGAACTCAGTGTGTTTAGCATATATACAGATAGCAATAGAAGTAGAGGTATCTCTGTACATGTTATGTTCCTCTGTCCACTAAGAGGGCCTGCAAGCAAGGATAACAAGTGCCAATGAGCACACTAAGTACAAAAGGGAGCCAAGGCTTTTCCTAGAGTCTAGCATAGTACTTAGACCTCAATGTTCAATAAATGATAAATATCATGATCATTGTCATCATCACGTCATTTTAGCATCATGATATGGAAAGCTGATTGCACACGCAGAGAAACATCAAACAAATGGTGAGAGAATGAAGACAAGATCAACGAAGGGATAATTGAAGTGCCAACTTTCTGACAGAGTGGGAAAGGAGAGCTTTTTTTTATACGAGAAATTTTCACCTTGGAAAAGAAGATAGTTATGTCTGCCTCAAATAGAGGAGGGAGGAGGAGGAAATGATTGAAGAAATATATACACATTTTAACATTGAAAAGAAAGTATCTTTGATCTTTTCAGAAGAATATTAGTGAAATCACCCAATGATAACAATGAATATAGAGGAGAAAGGTCCAGGTTAAAGTTAAGAATACTTGGAATAGGGGCGCCTGGGTGGCTCAGTGGGTTAAAGCCTCTGCCTTCGGCTCAGGTCATGATCTCAGGGTCCTGGGATCGAGCCCCGCATTGGGCTCTCTGCTCAGCAGGGAGCCTGCTTCCTCCTCTCTCTCTCTGCCTGCCTCTCTGCCTACTTGTGATCTCTGTCTGTCAAATAAATAAATAAAATCTTTAAAAAAAAAGAATACTTGGAATATGTTAGAATCACACTTCTGGAGGAATGTGATATAGAAACAAGATATAACTAAAAAGGTCTGCAGAGCAGCAAAAAGTGTGTATCTTAAGTAACATGAGTTTGTAGTAAATTTAATTTCATAGCAGTATTAGAATTATTATCAAAAATCCTGCTTGGTATTTAATTGGTATCAACTTTTTAATTGCAATATAATTGATATACAACATTGTCTTAGTTTCAGGTATACAACATTATGAATCAATATTTGTATGTATTACAAAATGATCACCACAATAAGTCTAGTTAACAATGATTATATATAGTTACACAATTTTTGTTTGTGTGACAAGAACTTTTAAGGTCTGCTCTCTTAACAACTTTCAAATATGCAATAGAGTTTTATTATTATAGGCACCATGCTATACATTACATCATCAAGATTTATTTATTTTATAACTGGAACTTTGTACCTTTTGACTCCTTTCACGCATTTCACTCACCCTATACCCCTACCTCTGGCAACCACCAATTTATTTTCAGTATCTGTGAGCTTGGTTTTCTTTACTTATTTTTAAGATTCCACATATAAATGAGATCATACAGTATATGTCTTTCTCTGACTTACTTCAGGTAATGCAATACTTTCAAGGTCCATCCATGTTGTTGCAAATGGCAAAATTTTATTTTTTTATGCCTGAATAATATTCCATTGTGTATGTGTGTGTAATATAATATATACACACATATTTTGGTTGGTGTAAACAATGCTGCACTGAACATGGGGTGCATATTTTTTTGAGTTAGTGTTTTCATTTTCTTTATTTTTTTTTACTTTAAAATATTGTTACATTATGTTAGTCACCATAGAGTACATCATTAGTTTTTGATGTAGCATTCCATAATTCATTGTTTGCATATAATATATAATTTCCCTGATGGTTAATGATGTTGAACATTTTTTCATGTGTCTGTTAGCTATCTCTTCTTTGGAGATTTATCTGTTCATGTCTTCTGCCCAGTTTTTGACGTGATCATTAATTTTTAGGTGTTGAGTTTGAGAAATTCTTTATAGATCTTGGATATCAGCCCTTTGCACTGTCATTTGCAAATATCTTCTCCCATTCCGTGGGTTGCCTCTTCTTTTTATTGACTGTTTGGTTTGCTGTGCAGAAGATTTTTATCCTGATGAAGTCCTGAAGTTCATTTTCGCTTTTGTTTCCCTTGCCTTTGGAGATGTGTCTTGAAAGGAGTTGCTGTGGCCAATGTCGAAGAGGTTACTGCTTATGCTCTCCTCTAGGATTTTGATGGATTCCTTCCTCACATCAAGATCTTTCATCCATTTTGAGTTTATCTTTGTGTATGATGTAAGAGAATGGTCGAGTTTCATTCTTCTGTATATAGCTGTCCAATTTTCCCAGCACCGTTTATTGAAAGACTTTTTTCTCTTGAATATTTTTTCCTGCTTTGCCAAAGATTAGTTGACCATAGCATTGAGGGTCCATATCTGGGCTCTCTATTCTGTTCTGTTGAACTATTTGTCTGTTTTGGTGCCAGTATCATGCCGTCTAGGTGATCACAGCTTTGTAATACAACTTGAATCATTTTCTTTAGATAAATACCCAGAAGTAGAATTATTGGATCATATGCTAGTTCAATTTTTCATTTTTTGAGGAACTCTCATGGTGTTTTCCATAGCAGCTTCACCTAATTTACATTCCCACCAACAATGCCCAGGGCTTCCCTTTTCTCTACAACCTCACCAACACTTGTTATGTCTTGTCTTTCTGATAATACCATTCTGACAGGTGTAAGGTGACATCTCATTGTGGCTTTGATTTGCATTTCCCTGATGATTAGTGAGTGATGTTGAGCATCTTTTCATGTACTTGTTGGCCATTTGCATGTTTTCTTTGGAACAATATCTATTCAGACCCCCTGCCCAGTTTTTAATTGTCCTGGGGTTTTCTGCTATTAAGTTGTATAAGTTCTTTATATATTTTGAGTATTAACCCCTTATGAGATACATGATTTCCAAATATTTTCTCCCACTAAGTAGGTTGCCTTTACATTTTGTTGATGCTTTTCTTTGCTATGCAGAAGCTTTTTAGTTTGATGTAGTCCCACTTATTTATTTCTGCTTTGCTCCCTTTGTTTTTGCCATCAAATTCTAAAGAAATCATCACCAAGACTGATTTCATGGAGCTTACCACTGATGTTTTCTTCTCAGAGTTTTATGATTGTAGGTATTACAGTCAAGTCTCTAACCTATTTTTGAGTTAATGCTTGTGTATGGTGTAAAATAGTAAAATAGTCCAGTTTCATTCTTTTGCATGTGGCTGTCCAGTTTTCTAACACAATTTATTGCAGAGGCTGTCCTTTGCCCACTGTACACTCTTGGCTCCTTTGTTGCAAATTAATTGACCATAGGCATGGGTTTATTTCAGGTCCCTCTATTCTCTTTTATTGATTCAAATGTCTGCTTTTATGCCAATATCATACTGTTTTGATTACTACAGCTTTGTAATATACTTTCAAGTCATGGAGCATGATGTCTCCAGCTTTGTTCTTTCTCAAGATTGCTTTGGTTAGGGATGCATGGTTGGCTCAGTTGATTAAGGCTCAGACTCTTAATTTTGGCTCAGGTCATGATCTCAGGGTCCTGGGATCTAGTCCTGCATTTGGGCTCCTTGCTCAGTGGGGAGGCTGCTTCTCCCTCTGCCTGTCATTCCTCCTACTTACACACACTCTCTCTCTTTCTGGAAATAAATAAAATCTTCAAGAAAAAAAAAAAGATTGCTCTGGTTATTCAGGGTTTTTTGTGGTTCCATACACATTTTATGGTTATTTGTTCTATTTCTGTGAAAAATGCCATTGGAATTTTGATAGGGATTGAGTTGTATGTATAGATTGCTTTCATAGTATGGACACTTTAACAATATTAATTCTCCCAATCTGTGGGCACAGAATGTCTTTCCATTTGTTTGTGTCTTCCTCAGTTTCTTTCATCAGTGTCTTATAGTTTTCAGCATATACATCTTTTACTTCCTTGGTTAAATTTATGCCTAGATGTTTTATTCTTTTCAATATAATTGTAAATGGGATTGTTTTCCTAATTTCCCTTTACTGTTAACATATAGAAACACAAGAGATTTCTAGATATTGATTTTATAACCTGCAACTTTACTGAATCTACTATTAATGCTAACGTGTTTTTTTTTGGTGGAGTCTTTATCGAATTTTTTCTTATGTATTAACTTAGTCTCTCCAGTTGTAACTTTCTTAGACAAGAAAAAATTTCTTATATAGAGTTTATATTTTCTATAACACATATCCAGCAGAAGACTGAAAACATGTAAACAACTATACTTTCAACTTGGACCTTGTGGTATCCCTACTCCTGGATTTTGCTTAGTTCTTTTATCATTTTCCAAGCAGATCAGAAAATTACATGTATTCCCTTATAGGAATTGGTTGATTCCCAAGATTCTTCTCAGAGAGAAGAAAGGAGTACACTGTCACTCTTGTGTTTTCTTACCATGGATTATCTATAGCAAATCCTTCATCCTGGGACAGCTTTCTTTAGTCCAGGAGTACATAGGAGAATAAAAACTTCTTTTTAACATCATTTTAAGAATAATGTAATTAAGAAGGGAAGCCACTTTTCAAAAATGCAAATTTTCACTCCGAAGTCTAATTGGCATTTGGATTATTCCCTATTTTGAATTATCCACATCAACCCTCCCATGTCACTATTAGGAGGTATCAAAGTTGTGGCTATACCATAAGTGCTAGGCACTCCTTCCAGGTTATGGACTAGAGACCTGAGTAGGGAGTATTCTTATCAGAAGAGGACATTTTGAACTGCCACTTTTCTCCAGAATCGCAGGTTTAATTCCAACCTAACAGCTGCACTGCAGTCCATGAAATATTTACATTGTTTCTTGCTAAATTATATACATTATTTACTATATCATCTATTAAATATTTACCACCTTTCCAAATATGCCATGTATTGCACTCCACTGCTCTTGTTTCTTTTAACATTAAAATAGAAAAGACCAAGCCTTGTGGAAGCTTGGGGAAAGTGGCTGTAACAGAGAAGAAAGCGGATGAGGAAAAATGGAAAGAGAGCTAGAAGGGAGTTATTTGACAAAGGGCTCCATGTTATATGCTCACTATTTTCTCAACTTTCCCTTCCTCTAGCTAAGATTATCATTTCTCTCACTCAGAGAAGATGTTTATTTCTCCAGTATTTCATATATATATATAAAATCTAATAGAAACGATTCTGGAAATAAACCATAATTATCCTCAGGAACCATGCTGTAGGGTGGCCAGGTATGTAAAATTGTATAACAAAGACTTATGGTAATATCAGGAATCAAGACACCAGCTCACCTTATTTAGACCTCTTCCCTACAGGAAATGCCAACATACATTCAACTCTCTCTAAGCAATGTATGTTTCACTCTCTTGAAAGTAGGAAAACATAGATGTGTTGTCGATAGGATCTATATGGTACTTGTGATCAGCAAGGGGTGCCAAATTATGCAACTAAGCAAACTTTGCTGCTCTGAGGGATACCAAAGTAATAATAATAATAGTTATAATTATAATAATTGCTTTCCACTTGAGAATTTTAACTTGTTCATTGTTCTTTAAATTGTTCATTGTCCCCAAAGTAAGCATCATAGAGATTGCTAATTAGCCATCAATTCTTTATGCATTGTCCTTTTCCACTGAAAGTAACATAATCTTAATTTTTAGAGAGCCAAAAGCCTACTTAAATGATTATATTTCCCAGCCTTCCCAGCACTTGAGGGTGGCATAAGACTAAGTTCTGACCATAGAAGAGTAAGTGGAAGTGTTATGTGGGACTTCTAGAGGTCTTTTTGTAAGTGAAAGAGCACCTGGCCTTCTTCCTTCCTTCATCCTGCTGCTTGAAACCCGAAGATGATGACCCAAACACCAGTAGACATCTTGAACCATAGCAATGAAAGGCATATTTCTAGGAATCAAACAGTAAATAGCTGGATTAGTTTCTGTCTGATAACCATAGAGCTGCTATAGCAACCCTTCACTGCCAACCTCAGAGCTTATTTTACATGAAAGAGAAATAACTTTCTGTCATAGTTAAGCTACTTTGTTTAAGGTTTCTACTATATGTAGCCAGACTTAATCTATACTAACACAGTAAGGGTTACGTGCTATTTCTCACTCATTCAACCATTTCAGCCTACAGGCATTGAGTATCCTTATGTATGCATATTTGCTGTCAAAACTTTTTCTGAGAACAATTACTCATATCTTAGTGGTGCAAATATAGTTCTGTGGGTTATTTCAGTTATATTTAGCTCTACATGAAATGCTGTCTTTTTTTTGCTTATCTGAAGTCAGAAGATACCCCTTCTACAGTAACTATCAACACCCTAAATTGGTTTTCCTTCAATTTATGTTGAACTGGCTTAAAATGGTTTAGTGTTGTCAATATTCTGAAACATATTATTGATGTCCACATCGTTAGAGCTGTCAAGGTTTGCTGGTTAATTTTTATTCATTGGATTGACTAGTTATTTGCAATTGCTATGCAGATAAAAATGCATCAACATATTTGACTTATACACAGTTGAATTCTGAAAGTCTCATTGGTTTCACACACAAAATTGTGTGAAAATTTCCTTAAACTGCACTTCAGGTCAACAGATATTTCTTGAGTGCTTATTATATGCTAGGAAATAAAAGGCAAATGGGTCTGAGATTCAACAAGTCTGAAGCTCATAAATGGAATCAAGAGAGAGAGAGGTGTGGGCAATTTTGTGCAAGCATTTGAATTGAAATTAGCTTTAAATGAATGGATGCTATAAATGCATTCCTGTCTTAAATGTAGTCATCAATACCTGTTTTAAATTTTTCTAGATTTTCTATTTTGTTTTGCTGAAGCACATTAAATCACCTCATACTGCAGCTGAGATTTCCTGAAATCTCTGCTCTCTCCCATTAAAAATCTTTAAAGTACATTGCAGATGTTGTTATAGGAAGGATATTCTTTAAATTTGACTTGAAAAGATCATAAAAGCTTTTGATTAAAACTGATTGTTTTATAAACCCTCTATAAGACTATATGTCTATACTAGCAAGTTCTTTAGAAAAACCAGGTGAATGGCATTGACCTTGACTATTTCAGTATTTAAGGTGAGAAGGTCTATTTTATGTCATAAATAATCTAGATGATTGCCCGAGTTCTCTTTACAAGGCTGGACAGAGCAAAAGTGTTCTCAAGGCTATATTCACAAATAGTATACTGTTCTATATAGTTAGCCAAATGCTACAATATGAGACAGAAGGATTAGCAAGAATAACTGCAATGGATTGCACTGTTTTTAGGTTTTTAAGTTTAAGGCAATCTTATTTGGTTTTGTTTAACCTAATTTTTCCCTTTAGTCTGGGTAAGTCAGCTCTCTTCAGATGTGGAGTCAGTCTCTATGTTTTTGCATAAGACATTTTTGCGATTTGCTGATGAACAGACAATATAGTTTCTGGACTCCCCATTGACTTCTTGAGAATGGGAACAAACTATTAAACCATTGCACAGGGATGGTAAGGATCCCAAATCTACCTTATGTATGTGAGCACTGTTCTATTCTAGAACCCTTAATTATGTAACAAGCTAATCAATAAGAACATGGGATTTTGAACTCTAAAACCCAACCTAGTATGAACTACGTAGATGATTTGCTGTATTTCCAGCCTGATCTATGTTGTTTTTTTTAATGAAGTATGAAATTGTGAATTACTTTATTTTAAAACTGATAAAGCTTTTTGAATTAGAGCAGAGGCTTATACATTATTGACGTTCCATGAACCAAAATAAGACTGAACTATCCATGGATTTCCTAAAGTGAACTACCATTTCATTTGATTCAAGATTTTAATTGAGAAGAATGAAAAATAACTTTGGGGAATTATTCAGACTTCAAAAGGCATTTACCCAAAAGGGTCTCTAAAATTCAATGTCTAAAATGCACCTGAATGGTCATACTCTCACAGTGAATGACCTGTTTCTTTTTATGTCCCTAGGTGTCATGTCTCTGCAGTTCCTCTTCTCCACACCAGTGTACTTTCAATTGAACCTATTTACAGTGTTCTGGAGAGGATCAGAGAAGAGAGAGCTGAGTGAGGTCCAAGGTTTTAATGGAGATTTTCTTCACACTGACTTTTTACTGATGTTTTCATGCTTGAGATTAGAAAGGAGGGAAATCCAAGTACAACTCTTTCCATAACACTATTTTTCTTCTATTCCGTCCCATCTAAAAATCTTTTCAGTTCACTAATTTTAGGCAAAGTCTATTTTCTAAATTGGCATTTAGGAATTAAGTATTTATATGCAAAATAATGTTTTAAGGGATTATATAGTGAATAGGAACAAAATTAAATAAAACTCAAACTTTATCTGTTTATCCATTAGGAACAAACTGGTTTTGGAAAAGAAATATGAAATTAAATGATATTTAAAAGCGTAAGAACAGCTCAGTTTCACCAAAGAAATAAACCAGCTCTGGCGTTCAACCAATTCCACGGACTTCCTTTGGGGCTAAGTTCTTTCTGCACGTCAATGAAAGAATCAGTATTTGAGACACGAAGTAACTTTTTGGCAGACATTGAAAAAGGCACCAAATGGTCTCTGTCTTTGCTGTGATCAACTGTGAAATGAAAACCTACCACTTAAATCACTTCTACTGCAACCTAATTCGTTCTCCCTGAACACAGTACAGAATAAGTCTTAGTGCCCTCTGGCCCATGGAATTTTTCTTAAAATAGAGCCAACAATGTGAAGTTTCTGTGATTGCAACATCTTTCCAATCAGCAAGTATATTTGATATTTCAACTGTAGTTTGAAATTTAGTCTGTCAGTGAATTATCTGGTCTGGATAATGTCAACCTCATTTATGTTGAAGTTTTACCACTAATTAGCTGTATGGCCTTGGTCAAGTCATTTTTCTTTTACAGCCTTAATTTTCTTCACCTATAAATGAAAAAAATTAAACTGGTTTTAAATGTCCCTTGCAGCTCTAAGTTTCTATGTCTCCAACTAATTTTTCACTATATAAAATGGTTATCCAGTAGGATTTAGACATGGTTTTCAAATGCCTACCCCACCAACTTTCAACTATCAAACACAATGTTACAAAAGGATTTTGCTACTGATCTGTAAGGAGGGACCAGCTTTACATATCCAAAGAGTAGATATGTCTTCATAGCACAATATGCTCTTAGGTCATACAAAGGCCCTCTACAGTGGAGCAAACCTCCAGAGCACCCCATGTTCGCATTTCTTTGTCTTATGCTAATTTTGCTTTAATGCAATCTAATTCTTAGAGCTAGAGCTGGAAAGTATGAGATACTTTTTTGAAAGAAAGCATAGTCTCAGTTTGGGTTTGTGACAGTGATAAAGGATTATTCTTGTATTGGGAAGGAAGAACTTCCTCTGCCCTGTGCTCCTTCTAGCTGGACTTAGAATCAAATTGACATGAAACAGATTAACAGGAGAAAGTCAAATTTGATAGACATGTGATTCCAAAGACAGTGAGGCAACATGAAGCTCACATGAGCTAAGGAGAGGGGAGGGGTCTGAGGATACAAAGGGGAGAAAGCTCATTAGCAAGAAGGTAAAATGAGATATTTGGAAAAACAAGGTTACCCTATTATGCAGATAAGTTCCTTAGGTAAAGGGGGTGTTCTCTGTTAATAGCACTCTTCCTAGTACAGGCTCTCTTTTCTAATGTAAAACTAGGCAGTTGTGGGGGTGGCAGAGATCTTGTCCTGCCTCTGCTCGGTTTTAATTACTTTTAACTCAAAATAATCTTTATGCCAAAGTGGCACATTTTGGGGAATCTCATCCTGCACCCCCTTCACTTGGTTATTAAACATAATTACGGACTCTATGACAGGACAGGGATCTTAAGAAAGGTGAAAAGTCTCTACTTGTGAAAATGAAGGTAGTCATTAGACTTTAGGAGACATTGTGAAAAGCTCTAGATCAGGGCAACCTCTGCAAACTACATTTGAAGTCAGTGGGGGAATTCCAACTGTCTGGGGAAAAGCAGGTGAGGGTACTTCAGTTGATCAAATATTGTAAGTGATAAAATGCAATAAAAAACCACTAGAGTACCACAATCTTGATGAAAAACTTTATTACTTCCATAAACCAAGATTTATTTTACTCAATCTATTGACAAATAATTATTTTTATACAGATATTTGTGAGGAAAAACTGGATGCTATTAACAGAAATTCACTTAATGCCACTTTCATTACCAGAGCACCTCTGTTCTGTCTGAAGTAGATAAGGTTATCTCAAAGAAATGTCTCAAGATTCCAGCTGCATTTTAAGAATATGTGGTTCCCTTGTGGGGAAGTTGTAGGAGTCTCTCATTTCTTACTAAGACCCTATTTTCAAGACTCTGTTCTTACTAGGACTTATTAGTCCACTTCCGAGGACTAACGTGCCTCATCGCTGACAAGGATTCTATTTTTTTCCCCATTGTAACATGAAAGTATTTAATATTTCCGTGTCCTTTTTTTGTCTGTTCCCTAAGTGTTTGATGTGCTAGATTCTTCCACTAGGTGGGAAAAAGACTTGATTTCGACTGACACTGACAGAAATTATTAATTCTTCATGAGAAACCAAAGGTAGGCGAATATGCACCAACTGTTCTATAGCTTTGCAAATAGAAAAACAATTGACCAAATTTAAGAGTACACAGTGCTGTGGGGACAACATAAACCCACTCAGTGATCCAAAATGTGGTTGCTCCCATCCATCCTCATTTCCTGTTGGCTTTGGTGCCAGATGTTTTGGGATTTCAAGCATCTTGACATCCTCCAAATAGCTGCATGAGTAATTGAGGCATATGTTGGTGCATGTGCGTGTGCATGCATCTGTGTATGTGTGTGTGTGCATGCATGCATGTGTGTCTTGGAAAGTTTCTCTTCTATCAATCCCTACATTCAAGTCTAAGAATATAGAATCTGAAAGCAGTAGAAAGGGGTTTTGTTTGAAGTCAGGCAAAGCTGGGTTTATATTTCCCTACTAGTTCTCATCTTTGTGACCTCAATTAGATTACCAAATGTGGTGCCTCCATTTTTTCATCTATAGAAGGGGGATAATAGTCCCAATTTTAGGGCTGTCTGAGAGTGCCTTCAACAAAGAAAGCAAGTAGTAAATAGTAATTGTTATATCAAAGATTGTTGGAAGTTCGAAGTTTTGGAGAGACTCCCTAAAGGAGGATAATATACAAACAAACGGCATTTTCCTTATGGATTCAATATATAATGGAATTTATATTACCGGCACACATTAGACGGGAAAGCCAATGTACTGCTTAAGAACATGATCTCTGGGGGTGCCTGGGTATCTCTGTCAGTTAAGTGTCTGCCTTTGGCTGGGGTTGTGATCTCAGGGGTCCTAGGATCAAGCCTTGCATAGGGCTCCCTGCTCAGAAGGGAGCCTGCTTCTCCCTCTCCCTCTGCTCCTGCTCTCTCCCTCCTTCTCAAATAAGTAAATAAAAAATCTTTTAAAAAAATGTGATCTCTGCAATCATACAGATCAGAGTTCAAATCCTGACTCTGTTAGCCAGTAAAATTAGACAAATTATCTAATATCTCTGAGCTCTCAGATTTTTTTCTTAAAACAATCGTGGTTATAATAGTTCCTGCCTCGCTGTGTGGTGAGCATTAAATGAGCACTAAATTCATATAAGTTATTCACAGTGCATTATACATAGTAAGCATATCATGAATGGCAGCTATTGTCAATTTTTAAAAAAGATTTTATTTATTTATTTGATAGATAGAGATCACAAGTCAGCTGAGAGGCAGGCAGAGAGAGAGGAGGAAGCAGGCTCCCTGCTGAGCAGAGAGCCTGGTGCGGGGCTCCATCCCAGGACGCTAGGATGATGACCTGAGCCAAAGGCAGAGGCTTAACCTACTGAGCCACCCAGGTGCCCCTTTTTATTTATTTATTTTTTATTGTCATAATTTTTTAAATTTAATTTTTTCCAGTGTTCCAAAATTCATTATTTATGCATCACACCCTGTGCTCCATGCAATACGTGCCCTCCATAATACCCACCACCAGGCTCACCCAACATCCCACCCATCTCCCCTCCAAAACCCTCGGTTTGTTTCTCAGAGTCCACAGTCTCTCACAGTTTGTCTCCCCCTCCGATTTCCCCCAACTCACTTCTCCTCTCCATCTCCCAATGTCCTTTGTATTATTTCTTATCCTCCACAAGTAAGTGAAACCATATGATAATTGACTCTCTCTGCTTGACTTCTTTCACTCAGCATAATCTCTTCCAGTCCCATCCCTGTTCATACAAAAGTTGGGTATTCATCCTTTCTGATGGAGGCATAATACTCCATAATATATATGGACCATATCTTCTTTATCCATTCATCTGTTGAAGGGCATCTTGGTTCTTTCCACAGTTTGGTGACTGTGGCCATTGCTGCTATGAACACTGGGGTTCAGATGGCCCTTCTTTTCACTACATCTGTATCTTTGGGGTAAATACCCAATAGTGCAATTGCAGGGTCATAGGGAAGCTCTATTTTTAATTTCTTGAGGAATCTCCACACTGTTCTCCAAAGTGGCTGCACCAACTTGCATTCCCACGAACAGTGTAAGAGGGTTCCCCTTTCTCCACATCCTCTCCAACACACGTTGTTTCCTGTCTTGCTAATTTTGGCCATTCTAACTGTTGTAAGGTGGTATCTCAATGTGGTTTTGATTTGAATCTCCCTGATGGCTAATGATGCTGAGAATTTTTTCATGTGTCTATTAGCCATTTGTATGTCTTCTTTGGAGAAGTGTCTGTTCATGTCTTCTGTCCATTTTCTGACGTGATTATCTGTTTTTGGAGTGTTGAGCTTGAGTTCTTTATAGATCTTGGATATCAAACCTAACTAAAGAGTTAAAGAATCTGTACTCAAGGAACTACAGAACATTCATGAAAGAAATTGAAGAAGATGCAAAAAGATGGAAGAACATTCCATGCTCATGGATCAGAAGAATAAACATTGTTAAAATGTCTATATTGCCTAGAGCAATCTGTACTTTCAATGCCATCCTGATCAAAATTCCACTGGCATTTTTCAAAGAGCTGGGACAAACAATCCTAAAATTTGTATGGAACCAGAAGAGACCCCGAATTGCTGAGTAAATGTTGAAAAAGAAAAAAAAAAAAAACTGGGGGCATCATGTTGCCTGATTTCAAGCTTTACTACAAAGCTGTGATCACCAAGACAGTATGGTACTAGCACAAAAACAGACACATAGACCAGTGGAACTGAGTAGAGAGCCCAGATATGGACCTGCAACTCTATGGTCAAATAATCTTTGACAAAGCAGGAAAAAATATATGGTGGAAAAAAGACAGTCTCTTAAATAAATGGTACTGGGAGAGTTGGACAGCTATATATAGAAGAATGAAACTCCACCATTCTCTTACACCACACACAGAGATAAATTCTAAATGGATAAATGACCTCAACGTGAGGCAGGAATCTATCAAAATCCTAGAGGAAAACATAGGCAGTAAACTCTTCAACATCAGCCACAGCAATTCCTTTCAAGTTATGTCTCCAAAGGCAAAAATGAACTTTTGGGATTTCATCAAGATAAAAAGCTTCTGCACAGCAAAGGAAACAGTCAACAAAACAAGGAGGCAACCCACAGAATGGGTGAAGATATTTGCGAATGACACTACAGACAGAGGGCTGATATCCAAGATCTATTGTCATAATTGTTATTGTGTTCCTCAACAAATTAAAGAATGACAATGGTAGAAGGAACCTTAGAGATCATCTGGTCTATGAATTGAAAACCACCCCTGTACATCTGGGGTGAATTAGCTTAAAGAAGGGAAGCGACCAGACCAAGATCAATCATTTAGTAAGTGACAAATCTGTCTATGCAATCTAGGTTTCTTGCCCCATAGTTAGTATTCTTTCCATTCTATTGGAGATGCTTGTGGACAGAAAGGTTTTCCAAGCAGCCTTCATGAGTTGCCATGCTCATGAATTCAGCTCCTACATCACTATTTGAAAATTCTCTAGATGTTATATTATCTTTATTATTCCTGAGTGGCAGCTAAATGTTCCTATTTTCAGGTGGATGTTCTGGAGAGAGGCCAATTCTGGTCATTGGTTTTATCCTCCTCATTTTCCCACCCCTGCCCCTAACATCACCAGCAAACAATTGTGTTTATGGTGACATCCTTAGCTTTCACATGCATTTATTATCAATTCTCATATAAACTCTCTTTGGTGTCTCTCTCCTCTCCTTCTTTCTCTATTAGTTCCATTTACTTTTTTTTAATAGTTCAAATTAAATATCTGTAGCCATAAAACACTTCTTCATTCAGTCTTTGAAGAACAAGCTTCAGAGTGATTTGACTATACTCCCCAAATTGCAATTTGGAATTGTTTATTTTTAATTTGTGGATTTAAAAAAGTGAGATTCAATGGATACATAGGTCCTAAATCAGAATTAAAATGGTGGGACCAAATAGAAGTCCCTCCTAGAATCTTAGAGGTGGAAGAATTCTCAGAAACCATTAGTTCAACCTGTTACTCAGGAAGGACTGCTTCTTCACCTCCTTATGGAACAGTCATTGAGCTTCATATGTTAAGAATTATAGTAGCAAGAACTTTTAGAGGTTATCTAATTTAACACGTTCACTTGCTAGATGAGGAGACAAGGGGCAAGAGGGGAAAAAAAATCACTCCTCCAACCTTCTAGTTGTCTAGACTGAAAAAAAAATGGGCAAAACAACAAACTTCTTCAAGTTAGATATTTCTTTGGGGATTAAAGGAGCATTATAAATGGTTTGGGTGTCCTTTCTTTTAGGAACTGATTCTGTTTCCACAACACTTGCTAATCCTATCTAAGGTTTAGAACAAGATGATAACAGGCTGAAGGTGAAGTCTTATGTTGATGGGATGGGTGAAAGAAGAAGAAGGAATATATAAAGGCATACACTTTGAGAGTTCATGTTTCCAAAAGAAAAACAACAATCATTAGGATAAATACTTTGTTCCAATCAATTTTTTTGGTTAGCTATTACTCCAGAGCAGTGCTATTCACTAAAACTTCCTGTGATTATAGAAATGTTCTATTTCTGTGTTGTCTAATACAGTAATCCCTAGCCACGTGTGGTTATTGAGGACTGAGTTTTTAATTATATTTAATTTTAATTAATTAAATTTAAATAGCCACATGTGGCTAGTGGTTACCATACTGGACAGAACAGCCCTAGAGTCTAATAGCAACAACTTTTTTATTCAGACCAGCTAGCCCTCCATGTCTTACGTCAAGAAATTTTTCTGAAGAAGAAACACATCTTTGCATCAATGCATTTTATGGTGACAAGAAGTCCAGCCGTTACCTTCGAGTTATCATCATATCTTTAACAAGATCTTTTCCTCTCTGAGAATGGTTCACCCATTCCCATGCCAAATTGTAGTATAAGTTGCATGGTAGGTATTATGTAGATTCACATCTGAATGCAAGACTTGGATTAAGCCTATTCTCCCTTTCCTTGCAATCTCTCTTTTCTATTGTGTAGACTCTGTGTGATCTATCTCACAGAACTGTTGTGAGCATCTGTAGCAGTAATTGATATAGAATAACTTTATTTTAATTTATTTTTTTTAAATTTTATTTATTTATCTGATAGAGAGTGAGAGCACAAGCCAGAAGACAGAGAGAGAGGGAGAAGCGGGCTCCCCACTGAGGAGGGAGCCCAATGTGGGGCTCAATCCCAAGACCCCAGGACCCCAGGACCACGACCTGAGCTGAAGGCAACCACTTAACCAACTGAGTTGCCCGGGCACACCCATACAGAACCAGTGAAGCAGAAATTATCCACATCTGATAGATGAGAAAGCTGAAGCCTAAAAATGAAGTGATAGGTCACACTGATCTAAAAGTAATAGAGCTTGGGCAAGAACACAAGCATCCTAAACTCTTCACCAGGAGATTTGCAATTAATGATTTCATGTATTGCAATAAAAAGTTACCCTGTACATCCCATGTGTTTAAAATTTGCTCAGGAATGTCACCCAGCATATTACAGATCCTGTAGCCCACTGTTAAAGTGATTGACCAAGTTTTTTTTTTTTTAAAGATTTTATTTATTTATTTGACACAGAGGTCACAAGTAGGCAGAGAGGCAGGCAGAGAGGGAGAGAGGAGGAAGCAGGCTCGCCGCCAAGCAGAGAACCCAATGCGGGGCTCCATCCCAGGACCCTGAGACCATGACCTGAGCCGAAGGCAGAGGCTTTAACCCACTGAGCCACCCAGGCACCCCTGATTGACCAAGTTCTTAAACAGATTTTTTTTCCCACATTGTTTCTGTCCTGCTCAGATACAATTCAAGACGAAAGAGTGCATACTTCCATGGCTAACCAATGCAAAGTACATCAGGAATTAATACATTATGCACACATGGGCTTGGCATCAATCAGAGTTCCCCTTCCTTCTCGCTACCACTACCATTTTTCAAACCACATTGAACACAGTTGCAACACTCCCAGAAGCTCTCAGGCATCTTCTTTAGCCCATAAACTTAGTTAAGTGGTCTGAAACAAACAAATCCAGCCCATTTGGAAAATTTGAAGGAAAGAGTCTCTTTAATGGGTCTTGATTTACCGCCTAGTGCTTTGTTCTGGCACAAAAGCAAGAACCACTGAATGATTTAAAGGATTGTTTTTTCCTCTCTTTATATGTGTCACCACTGCTGTAGCATTAGTACCAAATAATTGTGCTGTCATTGGGGAAAATTTGTTGACAAGAGAGTCAGTTCTCAAACATCTCCTTTCTTTTCTGGTTCCATTTGTCTTCACTAGAATAAATTTTTGTACCTTTTAACACACCTTTAATTTGGTATGTATAAAAACCCTTGATTTGGGGGATTTGTCATGCTGTTGCCAAATTGGCTTTATCTCTTATCAACCAGGCAACAAATTTTATTGTAGTTCTTAAAATGTGGTCCCATGGGACAACCACATCAAAATCACCTGAGGGAAGGAATTCATAGAAGGCAGATTTCTGAACCATACTCCAGGTGATTCTCATGCACAGTGAAGTTTGAGAGCCACTTTTAAAGACTTTTAAAGACTTTTAAAGAAAGTCTACTCTTCACAGAGCAAACTTCTAGATCTAGGGCAAATGAAAATGACAATAGAAAAGTATAATTCCTTAGATACCTGAGAAGTTATAGTCATCTGACCATGACTCATAGTTATGTTATTTTCAAATTTAAATTAATTCACAACAGTAACCAAATAACTAGAAGAGAATGAAAGAAATTTGGACAGAGCCAAATGCTTTCAGCTAAAATAAGCATATAACATCTCTATATAGTTAACCAATTTACTGCTACACAAACGATTATAAAAATTCCAGATCCAGGATCCTATGCTATAATAGTAGGCAATTTTTCATCAGCATTACTAACTTCATAAATTCAATAAAACATTACAGGTACCGATTATGTAAAAAGTACACAGTTCAGCACTGTAGTTCTGGGTTGAGTAGTGGGTCCTAAGGAAGTGTTGGTGAAAAAAGCTTCCTGTTTTATATTTACCTGAAAATAGAATATCATCAACCTAACCTTTTTTCTATTAACCCTATACTCTCCCAATCTCCCAATTCCTTCAGGAACTGTTATTCCAACAAGGCCAGGGCAGATAAGATGAATACCTCTGTGTGCGTGTGTGGGTGTGTGTGTGTGTGTGTGTGTGTGTGTGTGTGTAGCAAAGTAAAGTTAACAGATCTCTGAATCTTAAGATACCAAATCTAATGCATTTTTAAACATCACCCTACAGGGTTTGCATAAGTCTGATATCTGATACTTCAGAAGCCAATAAATCCAATGCTTACAATTCTATATTGTAATATATATGTAATTGTAATATATATGTACAATTACATATTCTATATGGATGTGAAGCAACAGATGTAAAACCAATTTACCCATTATCATTTCAAATGTTTATGAGTAGAAATAATTTTGAAAGGAGTTAACTTGTGCCTACATATATCTGTTATGAATGAAATTATACTTAGCTCCTGGAAATTAAACATATTTACTCTGCATTATCATTTGAATGCTTGATGTACCTGGTGCAGGAAAAACAATCAAGACTACTTCAGTCCAGAATAAGACTCAACACAGCTAGGACAAGAAAATAAGATGATACTCTATATTTGGGAGTACGCTTGTTTATGGATACCTTTATATAACAGCACTTATTTTCAACTAAGTCAGAGCAGATTTTTTACTTCCTCCTGTTTTATTCTAATAAGTTATTTTGCAAGAGAAACTGGATCCATCCGTGATACATCAAAGAAATTTGAGAAAGAAATTTGAAAGATCCATCAAAGAGGGAATTGCTGACATTAACTAATCTCTAGATTTTTAGCTCCTTCTTTTTTAACATGATTTCAATCTGTTCTGAAAGTTAAGTTGTTTCAGGGTCTTTGAGATTGTTTTGTCAATACATTAGTACTATTATTTCAAATTACAACATTTCCAAATTTTCAAGTCCAGGGTGCAAATACAGTCACATTAAACAATATAAAAATTTAATGAATAAAATGGCAGTGTTTTTAGCATCCAGAGTGTAATGCATTCCATCACTCATGTTTGGAAACCATTTAGCCAAGACAAGAAAGCTAAGCTATAAAGACCTGCACATGCTGACATCATCATGTACACTTGACAAAAGACATTTCAGGAGCACATTTGACTTTGTAAACACTTTTAATCATTTTGAGGAGATATAGCTTAATTCTACAGACCTCACTACGTGCTAAAAAAATATTTGGTTGTAGGAGGAGAGATAGATGTTTGTAGCAGAGGTTTTACGGATTTATTTTCTTCCAAGACAGGTAAGCAAGAGTACTGAGGCCCAAGCTATTTCTCACAGAATAAATGACTGAATCAACAATGGGCCCAATTTGAGAAACAGTTTCATTTTTAAGCTGGAAAGTGCTGCATAGACACCAAAAATTAGAAGTTCCAAAATCACCTGGGTTAGCAGGAATAATTATCATAATTCAAGCATGTGACCCTTGGATCACCCTATGCTATATTTTACCCTATGTCTTTTGTACATATCACATTAAAAGATACTATAGAGCAAACCATTGAAAAACTTCTGGGATTTGTTGATGCAAGTGATAATTATTTCATTTATTTCTCCCTAATGACTGTTGATTACACACCTTTTTAGATTTTACTTAGGTCCATTTCTTTAACATTTCTTAGGAAAATAAACTAATCTCTCTTTAGCTCCTCTGAGATCATAATTCACATGACCTAAGCCACATAGTTAGTGGGAACTTTAACATCCTGTTATTGGAGAAGTGGGGCATCAGCAGCCTAAAGGTATAGGACCTGTGTGAAAGGAACTTGGTTCATAAAAGTGCACATTAGATATAAGAATATGGGAGAACTGGCTGTGATTTAGTCAATATTTGGTATTAGAGGAGGTCTAATATTAACAATAAGTCGTAGTAGCTATATTGCAAATATGAGAAAGATGATAGACAGCAGTACCATGATTCTGGTGTGTTACTTCATCCTCCTCCCTAGTTAGTTACCAGAGGACATGGAATACATATGACTACCCCAGGGAAATGTAGTACTAAACAAGAAAATAAGGCTTATAGATTTCAGACAAATCCTGGGCCTCAGCAGCAGGTGGATTGAGACTATTAAGATCAAGGTTCTTCTTACAATAGAGCTGCGTAGTTTGGACTAAACAAAGTACAAGGTATGGGAGAGGACATCAGGGGCTCTAGCCACAGCAGTCTCTATAAATGGATAGGCCATGCTACTCTAAGTACTTGCTATATCCAAAGTGGTACAGTATAAAATGTGGTACTTTGGATAGAAGGTTCCAGGCCTTTTGTCCTACTGACCTTAACCACACTGAACCAACTGTTTAGAACAGATCAGAAATCAGTTTGTCCCTGGACAAAAGGGAGAGTTACCAGACCTTACTGGACAGAAGAACTGTTTGATAGAGGCAGTCTAAAATGCACGGTGACTAATGAATCAATCAGATAATCAAATACTCTCTTGGATAACTTGAATATGAGCCATATATCTTAGAACTTCTAATCGTTCACCAGCATTCTTGTGTGCCTCTTTTCATTCTGTCCCCTCAACTTGGAACACCTTTTAATCTCCTCCCCTACTGGTAAAATCCTAAACCTTTAGGCCTTATTTCAAAATATTACCTCCCAAAAAAAAAATGTTATCTCCTCTGTGAAGACTTTTGTGAACCTTCAGGTTGGTTTAGTACCATCTTTTTTTCTTTGCTTTTCTGACTTCTTCCCATGGTCTCCAAATAACTTGAAGGCAGAATTGATCTCTTACCTATTCTTATTCCTCAATGCTTAACACAGTGTTAAATTAATAATACTAAGAACTAAGCTTTATTAAAATATACTATGCCAAAAACTATTATAACACTTAAAATGTATTAACTCATTTAATCTTCACAATAATTCTATCATGTAGTTACTGTTATTATAGATGAGAAAACCAAGGTGCAGAGTTTAGACTTGACCCTAGGTCACACAGCTTATATGTGGCAGTCAAGATTCAAATTCAGGCAGTACAGGGGTGCCTGGGTGGCTCAGTCAATTAGTGTCCAACTCTTGATTTTGGCTCAGATCATGATCTCAGGGTTATGAGATCCAGCCCCTCATCTGGCTCACATGCTGGGAATGGAACCTGTTTAGAATTCTCTTTCTCCCTCTGCTTCTCCTCCCCTCGAAAGAAAGAAAGAAAGAAAGAAAGAAAGAAAGAAAGAAAGAAAGAAAGAAAGAAGCAGGGAGCCTGCTTCCTCCTCTCTCTCTCTGCCTGCCTCTCTGCCTACTTGTGATCTCTGTCTGTCAAATAAATAAATAAAATCTTTAAAAAAAAAGAATACTTGGAATATGTTAGAATCACACTTCTGGAGGAATGTGATATAGAAACAAGATATAACTAAAAAGGTCTGCAGAGCAGCAAAAAGTGTGTATCTTAAGTAACATGAGTTTGTAGTAAATTTAATTTCATAGCAGTATTAGAATTATTATCAAAAATCCTGCTTGGTATTTAATTGGTATCAACTTTTTAATTGCAATATAATTGATATACAACATTGTCTTAGTTTCAGGTATACAACATTATGAATCAATATTTGTATGTATTACAAAATGATCACCACAATAAGTCTAGTTAACAATGATTATATATAGTTACACAATTTTTGTTTGTGTGACAAGAACTTTTAAGGTCTGCTCTCTTAACAACTTTCAAATATGCAATAGAGTTTTATTATTATAGGCACCATGCTATACATTACATCATCAAGATTTATTTATTTTATAACTGGAACTTTGTACCTTTTGACTCCTTTCACGCATTTCACTCACCCTATACCCCTACCTCTGGCAACCACCAATTTATTTTCAGTATCTGTGAGCTTGGTTTTCTTTACTTATTTTTAAGATTCCACATATAAATGAGATCATACAGTATATGTCTTTCTCTGACTTACTTCAGGTAATGCAATACTTTCAAGGTCCATCCATGTTGTTGCAAATGGCAAAATTTTATTTTTTTATGCCTGAATAATATTCCATTGTGTATGTGTGTGTAATATAATATATACACACATATTTTGGTTGGTGTAAACAATGCTGCACTGAACATGGGGTGCATATTTTTTTGAGTTAGTGTTTTCATTTTCTTTATTTTTTTTTACTTTAAAATATTGTTACATTATGTTAGTCACCATAGAGTACATCATTAGTTTTTGATGTAGCATTCCATAATTCATTGTTTGCATATAATATATAATTTCCCTGATGGTTAATGATGTTGAACATTTTTTCATGTGTCTGTTAGCTATCTCTTCTTTGGAGATTTATCTGTTCATGTCTTCTGCCCAGTTTTTGACGTGATCATTAATTTTTAGGTGTTGAGTTTGAGAAATTCTTTATAGATCTTGGATATCAGCCCTTTGCACTGTCATTTGCAAATATCTTCTCCCATTCCGTGGGTTGCCTCTTCTTTTTATTGACTGTTTGGTTTGCTGTGCAGAAGATTTTTATCCTGATGAAGTCCTGAAGTTCATTTTCGCTTTTGTTTCCCTTGCCTTTGGAGATGTGTCTTGAAAGGAGTTGCTGTGGCCAATGTCGAAGAGGTTACTGCTTATGCTCTCCTCTAGGATTTTGATGGATTCCTTCCTCACATCAAGATCTTTCATCCATTTTGAGTTTATCTTTGTGTATGATGTAAGAGAATGGTCGAGTTTCATTCTTCTGTATATAGCTGTCCAATTTTCCCAGCACCGTTTATTGAAAGACTTTTTTCTCTTGAATATTTTTTCCTGCTTTGCCAAAGATTAGTTGACCATAGCATTGAGGGTCCATATCTGGGCTCTCTATTCTGTTCTGTTGAACTATTTGTCTGTTTTGGTGCCAGTATCATGCCGTCTAGGTGATCACAGCTTTGTAATACAACTTGAATCATTTTCTTTAGATAAATACCCAGAAGTAGAATTATTGGATCATATGCTAGTTCAATTTTTCATTTTTTGAGGAACTCTCATGGTGTTTTCCATAGCAGCTTCACCTAATTTACATTCCCACCAACAATGCCCAGGGCTTCCCTTTTCTCTACAACCTCACCAACACTTGTTATGTCTTGTCTTTCTGATAATACCATTCTGACAGGTGTAAGGTGACATCTCATTGTGGCTTTGATTTGCATTTCCCTGATGATTAGTGAGTGATGTTGAGCATCTTTTCATGTACTTGTTGGCCATTTGCATGTTTTCTTTGGAACAATATCTATTCAGACCCCCTGCCCAGTTTTTAATTGTCCTGGGGTTTTCTGCTATTAAGTTGTATAAGTTCTTTATATATTTTGAGTATTAACCCCTTATGAGATACATGATTTCCAAATATTTTCTCCCACTAAGTAGGTTGCCTTTACATTTTGTTGATGCTTTTCTTTGCTATGCAGAAGCTTTTTAGTTTGATGTAGTCCCACTTATTTATTTCTGCTTTGCTCCCTTTGTTTTTGCCATCAAATTCTAAAGAAATCATCACCAAGACTGATTTCATGGAGCTTACCACTGATGTTTTCTTCTCAGAGTTTTATGATTGTAGGTATTACAGTCAAGTCTCTAACCTATTTTTGAGTTAATGCTTGTGTATGGTGTAAAATAGTAAAATAGTCCAGTTTCATTCTTTTGCATGTGGCTGTCCAGTTTTCTAACACAATTTATTGCAGAGGCTGTCCTTTGCCCACTGTACACTCTTGGCTCCTTTGTTGCAAATTAATTGACCATAGGCATGGGTTTATTTCAGGTCCCTCTATTCTCTTTTATTGATTCAAATGTCTGCTTTTATGCCAATATCATACTGTTTTGATTACTACAGCTTTGTAATATACTTTCAAGTCATGGAGCATGATGTCTCCAGCTTTGTTCTTTCTCAAGATTGCTTTGGTTAGGGATGCATGGTTGGCTCAGTTGATTAAGGCTCAGACTCTTAATTTTGGCTCAGGTCATGATCTCAGGGTCCTGGGATCTAGTCCTGCATTTGGGCTCCTTGCTCAGTGGGGAGGCTGCTTCTCCCTCTGCCTGTCATTCCTCCTACTTACACACACTCTCTCTCTTTCTGGAAATAAATAAAATCTTCAAGAAAAAAAAAAAGATTGCTCTGGTTATTCAGGGTTTTTTGTGGTTCCATACACATTTTATGGTTATTTGTTCTATTTCTGTGAAAAATGCCATTGGAATTTTGATAGGGATTGAGTTGTATGTATAGATTGCTTTCATAGTATGGACACTTTAACAATATTAATTCTCCCAATCTGTGGGCACAGAATGTCTTTCCATTTGTTTGTGTCTTCCTCAGTTTCTTTCATCAGTGTCTTATAGTTTTCAGCATATACATCTTTTACTTCCTTGGTTAAATTTATGCCTAGATGTTTTATTCTTTTCAATATAATTGTAAATGGGATTGTTTTCCTAATTTCCCTTTACTGTTAACATATAGAAACACAAGAGATTTCTAGATATTGATTTTATAACCTGCAACTTTACTGAATCTACTATTAATGCTAACGTGTTTTTTTTTGGTGGAGTCTTTATCGAATTTTTTCTTATGTATTAACTTAGTCTCTCCAGTTGTAACTTTCTTAGACAAGAAAAAATTTCTTATATAGAGTTTATATTTTCTATAACACATATCCAGCAGAAGACTGAAAACATGTAAACAACTATACTTTCAACTTGGACCTTGTGGTATCCCTACTCCTGGATTTTGCTTAGTTCTTTTATCATTTTCCAAGCAGATCAGAAAATTACATGTATTCCCTTATAGGAATTGGTTGATTCCCAAGATTCTTCTCAGAGAGAAGAAAGGAGTACACTGTCACTCTTGTGTTTTCTTACCATGGATTATCTATAGCAAATCCTTCATCCTGGGACAGCTTTCTTTAGTCCAGGAGTACATAGGAGAATAAAAACTTCTTTTTAACATCATTTTAAGAATAATGTAATTAAGAAGGGAAGCCACTTTTCAAAAATGCAAATTTTCACTCCGAAGTCTAATTGGCATTTGGATTATTCCCTATTTTGAATTATCCACATCAACCCTCCCATGTCACTATTAGGAGGTATCAAAGTTGTGGCTATACCATAAGTGCTAGGCACTCCTTCCAGGTTATGGACTAGAGACCTGAGTAGGGAGTATTCTTATCAGAAGAGGACATTTTGAACTGCCACTTTTCTCCAGAATCGCAGGTTTAATTCCAACCTAACAGCTGCACTGCAGTCCATGAAATATTTACATTGTTTCTTGCTAAATTATATACATTATTTACTATATCATCTATTAAATATTTACCACCTTTCCAAATATGCCATGTATTGCACTCCACTGCTCTTGTTTCTTTTAACATTAAAATAGAAAAGACCAAGCCTTGTGGAAGCTTGGGGAAAGTGGCTGTAACAGAGAAGAAAGCGGATGAGGAAAAATGGAAAGAGAGCTAGAAGGGAGTTATTTGACAAAGGGCTCCATGTTATATGCTCACTATTTTCTCAACTTTCCCTTCCTCTAGCTAAGATTATCATTTCTCTCACTCAGAGAAGATGTTTATTTCTCCAGTATTTCATATATATATATAAAATCTAATAGAAACGATTCTGGAAATAAACCATAATTATCCTCAGGAACCATGCTGTAGGGTGGCCAGGTATGTAAAATTGTATAACAAAGACTTATGGTAATATCAGGAATCAAGACACCAGCTCACCTTATTTAGACCTCTTCCCTACAGGAAATGCCAACATACATTCAACTCTCTCTAAGCAATGTATGTTTCACTCTCTTGAAAGTAGGAAAACATAGATGTGTTGTCGATAGGATCTATATGGTACTTGTGATCAGCAAGGGGTGCCAAATTATGCAACTAAGCAAACTTTGCTGCTCTGAGGGATACCAAAGTAATAATAATAATAGTTATAATTATAATAATTGCTTTCCACTTGAGAATTTTAACTTGTTCATTGTTCTTTAAATTGTTCATTGTCCCCAAAGTAAGCATCATAGAGATTGCTAATTAGCCATCAATTCTTTATGCATTGTCCTTTTCCACTGAAAGTAACATAATCTTAATTTTTAGAGAGCCAAAAGCCTACTTAAATGATTATATTTCCCAGCCTTCCCAGCACTTGAGGGTGGCATAAGACTAAGTTCTGACCATAGAAGAGTAAGTGGAAGTGTTATGTGGGACTTCTAGAGGTCTTTTTGTAAGTGAAAGAGCACCTGGCCTTCTTCCTTCCTTCATCCTGCTGCTTGAAACCCGAAGATGATGACCCAAACACCAGTAGACATCTTGAACCATAGCAATGAAAGGCATATTTCTAGGAATCAAACAGTAAATAGCTGGATTAGTTTCTGTCTGATAACCATAGAGCTGCTATAGCAACCCTTCACTGCCAACCTCAGAGCTTATTTTACATGAAAGAGAAATAACTTTCTGTCATAGTTAAGCTACTTTGTTTAAGGTTTCTACTATATGTAGCCAGACTTAATCTATACTAACACAGTAAGGGTTACGTGCTATTTCTCACTCATTCAACCATTTCAGCCTACAGGCATTGAGTATCCTTATGTATGCATATTTGCTGTCAAAACTTTTTCTGAGAACAATTACTCATATCTTAGTGGTGCAAATATAGTTCTGTGGGTTATTTCAGTTATATTTAGCTCTACATGAAATGCTGTCTTTTTTTTGCTTATCTGAAGTCAGAAGATACCCCTTCTACAGTAACTATCAACACCCTAAATTGGTTTTCCTTCAATTTATGTTGAACTGGCTTAAAATGGTTTAGTGTTGTCAATATTCTGAAACATATTATTGATGTCCACATCGTTAGAGCTGTCAAGGTTTGCTGGTTAATTTTTATTCATTGGATTGACTAGTTATTTGCAATTGCTATGCAGATAAAAATGCATCAACATATTTGACTTATACACAGTTGAATTCTGAAAGTCTCATTGGTTTCACACACAAAATTGTGTGAAAATTTCCTTAAACTGCACTTCAGGTCAACAGATATTTCTTGAGTGCTTATTATATGCTAGGAAATAAAAGGCAAATGGGTCTGAGATTCAACAAGTCTGAAGCTCATAAATGGAATCAAGAGAGAGAGAGGTGTGGGCAATTTTGTGCAAGCATTTGAATTGAAATTAGCTTTAAATGAATGGATGCTATAAATGCATTCCTGTCTTAAATGTAGTCATCAATACCTGTTTTAAATTTTTCTAGATTTTCTATTTTGTTTTGCTGAAGCACATTAAATCACCTCATACTGCAGCTGAGATTTCCTGAAATCTCTGCTCTCTCCCATTAAAAATCTTTAAAGTACATTGCAGATGTTGTTATAGGAAGGATATTCTTTAAATTTGACTTGAAAAGATCATAAAAGCTTTTGATTAAAACTGATTGTTTTATAAACCCTCTATAAGACTATATGTCTATACTAGCAAGTTCTTTAGAAAAACCAGGTGAATGGCATTGACCTTGACTATTTCAGTATTTAAGGTGAGAAGGTCTATTTTATGTCATAAATAATCTAGATGATTGCCCGAGTTCTCTTTACAAGGCTGGACAGAGCAAAAGTGTTCTCAAGGCTATATTCACAAATAGTATACTGTTCTATATAGTTAGCCAAATGCTACAATATGAGACAGAAGGATTAGCAAGAATAACTGCAATGGATTGCACTGTTTTTAGGTTTTTAAGTTTAAGGCAATCTTATTTGGTTTTGTTTAACCTAATTTTTCCCTTTAGTCTGGGTAAGTCAGCTCTCTTCAGATGTGGAGTCAGTCTCTATGTTTTTGCATAAGACATTTTTGCGATTTGCTGATGAACAGACAATATAGTTTCTGGACTCCCCATTGACTTCTTGAGAATGGGAACAAACTATTAAACCATTGCACAGGGATGGTAAGGATCCCAAATCTACCTTATGTATGTGAGCACTGTTCTATTCTAGAACCCTTAATTATGTAACAAGCTAATCAATAAGAACATGGGATTTTGAACTCTAAAACCCAACCTAGTATGAACTACGTAGATGATTTGCTGTATTTCCAGCCTGATCTATGTTGTTTTTTTTAATGAAGTATGAAATTGTGAATTACTTTATTTTAAAACTGATAAAGCTTTTTGAATTAGAGCAGAGGCTTATACATTATTGACGTTCCATGAACCAAAATAAGACTGAACTATCCATGGATTTCCTAAAGTGAACTACCATTTCATTTGATTCAAGATTTTAATTGAGAAGAATGAAAAATAACTTTGGGGAATTATTCAGACTTCAAAAGGCATTTACCCAAAAGGGTCTCTAAAATTCAATGTCTAAAATGCACCTGAATGGTCATACTCTCACAGTGAATGACCTGTTTCTTTTTATGTCCCTAGGTGTCATGTCTCTGCAGTTCCTCTTCTCCACACCAGTGTACTTTCAATTGAACCTATTTACAGTGTTCTGGAGAGGATCAGAGAAGAGAGAGCTGAGTGAGGTCCAAGGTTTTAATGGAGATTTTCTTCACACTGACTTTTTACTGATGTTTTCATGCTTGAGATTAGAAAGGAGGGAAATCCAAGTACAACTCTTTCCATAACACTATTTTTCTTCTATTCCGTCCCATCTAAAAATCTTTTCAGTTCACTAATTTTAGGCAAAGTCTATTTTCTAAATTGGCATTTAGGAATTAAGTATTTATATGCAAAATAATGTTTTAAGGGATTATATAGTGAATAGGAACAAAATTAAATAAAACTCAAACTTTATCTGTTTATCCATTAGGAACAAACTGGTTTTGGAAAAGAAATATGAAATTAAATGATATTTAAAAGCGTAAGAACAGCTCAGTTTCACCAAAGAAATAAACCAGCTCTGGCGTTCAACCAATTCCACGGACTTCCTTTGGGGCTAAGTTCTTTCTGCACGTCAATGAAAGAATCAGTATTTGAGACACGAAGTAACTTTTTGGCAGACATTGAAAAAGGCACCAAATGGTCTCTGTCTTTGCTGTGATCAACTGTGAAATGAAAACCTACCACTTAAATCACTTCTACTGCAACCTAATTCGTTCTCCCTGAACACAGTACAGAATAAGTCTTAGTGCCCTCTGGCCCATGGAATTTTTCTTAAAATAGAGCCAACAATGTGAAGTTTCTGTGATTGCAACATCTTTCCAATCAGCAAGTATATTTGATATTTCAACTGTAGTTTGAAATTTAGTCTGTCAGTGAATTATCTGGTCTGGATAATGTCAACCTCATTTATGTTGAAGTTTTACCACTAATTAGCTGTATGGCCTTGGTCAAGTCATTTTTCTTTTACAGCCTTAATTTTCTTCACCTATAAATGAAAAAAATTAAACTGGTTTTAAATGTCCCTTGCAGCTCTAAGTTTCTATGTCTCCAACTAATTTTTCACTATATAAAATGGTTATCCAGTAGGATTTAGACATGGTTTTCAAATGCCTACCCCACCAACTTTCAACTATCAAACACAATGTTACAAAAGGATTTTGCTACTGATCTGTAAGGAGGGACCAGCTTTACATATCCAAAGAGTAGATATGTCTTCATAGCACAATATGCTCTTAGGTCATACAAAGGCCCTCTACAGTGGAGCAAACCTCCAGAGCACCCCATGTTCGCATTTCTTTGTCTTATGCTAATTTTGCTTTAATGCAATCTAATTCTTAGAGCTAGAGCTGGAAAGTATGAGATACTTTTTTGAAAGAAAGCATAGTCTCAGTTTGGGTTTGTGACAGTGATAAAGGATTATTCTTGTATTGGGAAGGAAGAACTTCCTCTGCCCTGTGCTCCTTCTAGCTGGACTTAGAATCAAATTGACATGAAACAGATTAACAGGAGAAAGTCAAATTTGATAGACATGTGATTCCAAAGACAGTGAGGCAACATGAAGCTCACATGAGCTAAGGAGAGGGGAGGGGTCTGAGGATACAAAGGGGAGAAAGCTCATTAGCAAGAAGGTAAAATGAGATATTTGGAAAAACAAGGTTACCCTATTATGCAGATAAGTTCCTTAGGTAAAGGGGGTGTTCTCTGTTAATAGCACTCTTCCTAGTACAGGCTCTCTTTTCTAATGTAAAACTAGGCAGTTGTGGGGGTGGCAGAGATCTTGTCCTGCCTCTGCTCGGTTTTAATTACTTTTAACTCAAAATAATCTTTATGCCAAAGTGGCACATTTTGGGGAATCTCATCCTGCACCCCCTTCACTTGGTTATTAAACATAATTACGGACTCTATGACAGGACAGGGATCTTAAGAAAGGTGAAAAGTCTCTACTTGTGAAAATGAAGGTAGTCATTAGACTTTAGGAGACATTGTGAAAAGCTCTAGATCAGGGCAACCTCTGCAAACTACATTTGAAGTCAGTGGGGGAATTCCAACTGTCTGGGGAAAAGCAGGTGAGGGTACTTCAGTTGATCAAATATTGTAAGTGATAAAATGCAATAAAAAACCACTAGAGTACCACAATCTTGATGAAAAACTTTATTACTTCCATAAACCAAGATTTATTTTACTCAATCTATTGACAAATAATTATTTTTATACAGATATTTGTGAGGAAAAACTGGATGCTATTAACAGAAATTCACTTAATGCCACTTTCATTACCAGAGCACCTCTGTTCTGTCTGAAGTAGATAAGGTTATCTCAAAGAAATGTCTCAAGATTCCAGCTGCATTTTAAGAATATGTGGTTCCCTTGTGGGGAAGTTGTAGGAGTCTCTCATTTCTTACTAAGACCCTATTTTCAAGACTCTGTTCTTACTAGGACTTATTAGTCCACTTCCGAGGACTAACGTGCCTCATCGCTGACAAGGATTCTATTTTTTTCCCCATTGTAACATGAAAGTATTTAATATTTCCGTGTCCTTTTTTTGTCTGTTCCCTAAGTGTTTGATGTGCTAGATTCTTCCACTAGGTGGGAAAAAGACTTGATTTCGACTGACACTGACAGAAATTATTAATTCTTCATGAGAAACCAAAGGTAGGCGAATATGCACCAACTGTTCTATAGCTTTGCAAATAGAAAAACAATTGACCAAATTTAAGAGTACACAGTGCTGTGGGGACAACATAAACCCACTCAGTGATCCAAAATGTGGTTGCTCCCATCCATCCTCATTTCCTGTTGGCTTTGGTGCCAGATGTTTTGGGATTTCAAGCATCTTGACATCCTCCAAATAGCTGCATGAGTAATTGAGGCATATGTTGGTGCATGTGCGTGTGCATGCATCTGTGTATGTGTGTGTGTGCATGCATGCATGTGTGTCTTGGAAAGTTTCTCTTCTATCAATCCCTACATTCAAGTCTAAGAATATAGAATCTGAAAGCAGTAGAAAGGGGTTTTGTTTGAAGTCAGGCAAAGCTGGGTTTATATTTCCCTACTAGTTCTCATCTTTGTGACCTCAATTAGATTACCAAATGTGGTGCCTCCATTTTTTCATCTATAGAAGGGGGATAATAGTCCCAATTTTAGGGCTGTCTGAGAGTGCCTTCAACAAAGAAAGCAAGTAGTAAATAGTAATTGTTATATCAAAGATTGTTGGAAGTTCGAAGTTTTGGAGAGACTCCCTAAAGGAGGATAATATACAAACAAACGGCATTTTCCTTATGGATTCAATATATAATGGAATTTATATTACCGGCACACATTAGACGGGAAAGCCAATGTACTGCTTAAGAACATGATCTCTGGGGGTGCCTGGGTATCTCTGTCAGTTAAGTGTCTGCCTTTGGCTGGGGTTGTGATCTCAGGGGTCCTAGGATCAAGCCTTGCATAGGGCTCCCTGCTCAGAAGGGAGCCTGCTTCTCCCTCTCCCTCTGCTCCTGCTCTCTCCCTCCTTCTCAAATAAGTAAATAAAAAATCTTTTAAAAAAATGTGATCTCTGCAATCATACAGATCAGAGTTCAAATCCTGACTCTGTTAGCCAGTAAAATTAGACAAATTATCTAATATCTCTGAGCTCTCAGATTTTTTTCTTAAAACAATCGTGGTTATAATAGTTCCTGCCTCGCTGTGTGGTGAGCATTAAATGAGCACTAAATTCATATAAGTTATTCACAGTGCATTATACATAGTAAGCATATCATGAATGGCAGCTATTGTCAATTTTTAAAAAAGATTTTATTTATTTATTTGATAGATAGAGATCACAAGTCAGCTGAGAGGCAGGCAGAGAGAGAGGAGGAAGCAGGCTCCCTGCTGAGCAGAGAGCCTGGTGCGGGGCTCCATCCCAGGACGCTAGGATGATGACCTGAGCCAAAGGCAGAGGCTTAACCTACTGAGCCACCCAGGTGCCCCTTTTTATTTATTTATTTTTTATTGTCATAATTTTTTAAATTTAATTTTTTCCAGTGTTCCAAAATTCATTATTTATGCATCACACCCTGTGCTCCATGCAATACGTGCCCTCCATAATACCCACCACCAGGCTCACCCAACATCCCACCCATCTCCCCTCCAAAACCCTCGGTTTGTTTCTCAGAGTCCACAGTCTCTCACAGTTTGTCTCCCCCTCCGATTTCCCCCAACTCACTTCTCCTCTCCATCTCCCAATGTCCTTTGTATTATTTCTTATCCTCCACAAGTAAGTGAAACCATATGATAATTGACTCTCTCTGCTTGACTTCTTTCACTCAGCATAATCTCTTCCAGTCCCATCCCTGTTCATACAAAAGTTGGGTATTCATCCTTTCTGATGGAGGCATAATACTCCATAATATATATGGACCATATCTTCTTTATCCATTCATCTGTTGAAGGGCATCTTGGTTCTTTCCACAGTTTGGTGACTGTGGCCATTGCTGCTATGAACACTGGGGTTCAGATGGCCCTTCTTTTCACTACATCTGTATCTTTGGGGTAAATACCCAATAGTGCAATTGCAGGGTCATAGGGAAGCTCTATTTTTAATTTCTTGAGGAATCTCCACACTGTTCTCCAAAGTGGCTGCACCAACTTGCATTCCCACGAACAGTGTAAGAGGGTTCCCCTTTCTCCACATCCTCTCCAACACACGTTGTTTCCTGTCTTGCTAATTTTGGCCATTCTAACTGTTGTAAGGTGGTATCTCAATGTGGTTTTGATTTGAATCTCCCTGATGGCTAATGATGCTGAGAATTTTTTCATGTGTCTATTAGCCATTTGTATGTCTTCTTTGGAGAAGTGTCTGTTCATGTCTTCTGTCCATTTTCTGACGTGATTATCTGTTTTTGGAGTGTTGAGCTTGAGTTCTTTATAGATCTTGGATATCAAACCTAACTAAAGAGTTAAAGAATCTGTACTCAAGGAACTACAGAACATTCATGAAAGAAATTGAAGAAGATGCAAAAAGATGGAAGAACATTCCATGCTCATGGATCAGAAGAATAAACATTGTTAAAATGTCTATATTGCCTAGAGCAATCTGTACTTTCAATGCCATCCTGATCAAAATTCCACTGGCATTTTTCAAAGAGCTGGGACAAACAATCCTAAAATTTGTATGGAACCAGAAGAGACCCCGAATTGCTGAGTAAATGTTGAAAAAGAAAAAAAAAAAAAACTGGGGGCATCATGTTGCCTGATTTCAAGCTTTACTACAAAGCTGTGATCACCAAGACAGTATGGTACTAGCACAAAAACAGACACATAGACCAGTGGAACTGAGTAGAGAGCCCAGATATGGACCTGCAACTCTATGGTCAAATAATCTTTGACAAAGCAGGAAAAAATATATGGTGGAAAAAAGACAGTCTCTTAAATAAATGGTACTGGGAGAGTTGGACAGCTATATATAGAAGAATGAAACTCCACCATTCTCTTACACCACACACAGAGATAAATTCTAAATGGATAAATGACCTCAACGTGAGGCAGGAATCTATCAAAATCCTAGAGGAAAACATAGGCAGTAAACTCTTCAACATCAGCCACAGCAATTCCTTTCAAGTTATGTCTCCAAAGGCAAAAATGAACTTTTGGGATTTCATCAAGATAAAAAGCTTCTGCACAGCAAAGGAAACAGTCAACAAAACAAGGAGGCAACCCACAGAATGGGTGAAGATATTTGCGAATGACACTACAGACAGAGGGCTGATATCCAAGATCTATTGTCATAATTGTTATTGTGTTCCTCAACAAATTAAAGAATGACAATGGTAGAAGGAACCTTAGAGATCATCTGGTCTATGAATTGAAAACCACCCCTGTACATCTGGGGTGAATTAGCTTAAAGAAGGGAAGCGACCAGACCAAGATCAATCATTTAGTAAGTGACAAATCTGTCTATGCAATCTAGGTTTCTTGCCCCATAGTTAGTATTCTTTCCATTCTATTGGAGATGCTTGTGGACAGAAAGGTTTTCCAAGCAGCCTTCATGAGTTGCCATGCTCATGAATTCAGCTCCTACATCACTATTTGAAAATTCTCTAGATGTTATATTATCTTTATTATTCCTGAGTGGCAGCTAAATGTTCCTATTTTCAGGTGGATGTTCTGGAGAGAGGCCAATTCTGGTCATTGGTTTTATCCTCCTCATTTTCCCACCCCTGCCCCTAACATCACCAGCAAACAATTGTGTTTATGGTGACATCCTTAGCTTTCACATGCATTTATTATCAATTCTCATATAAACTCTCTTTGGTGTCTCTCTCCTCTCCTTCTTTCTCTATTAGTTCCATTTACTTTTTTTTAATAGTTCAAATTAAATATCTGTAGCCATAAAACACTTCTTCATTCAGTCTTTGAAGAACAAGCTTCAGAGTGATTTGACTATACTCCCCAAATTGCAATTTGGAATTGTTTATTTTTAATTTGTGGATTTAAAAAAGTGAGATTCAATGGATACATAGGTCCTAAATCAGAATTAAAATGGTGGGACCAAATAGAAGTCCCTCCTAGAATCTTAGAGGTGGAAGAATTCTCAGAAACCATTAGTTCAACCTGTTACTCAGGAAGGACTGCTTCTTCACCTCCTTATGGAACAGTCATTGAGCTTCATATGTTAAGAATTATAGTAGCAAGAACTTTTAGAGGTTATCTAATTTAACACGTTCACTTGCTAGATGAGGAGACAAGGGGCAAGAGGGGAAAAAAAATCACTCCTCCAACCTTCTAGTTGTCTAGACTGAAAAAAAAATGGGCAAAACAACAAACTTCTTCAAGTTAGATATTTCTTTGGGGATTAAAGGAGCATTATAAATGGTTTGGGTGTCCTTTCTTTTAGGAACTGATTCTGTTTCCACAACACTTGCTAATCCTATCTAAGGTTTAGAACAAGATGATAACAGGCTGAAGGTGAAGTCTTATGTTGATGGGATGGGTGAAAGAAGAAGAAGGAATATATAAAGGCATACACTTTGAGAGTTCATGTTTCCAAAAGAAAAACAACAATCATTAGGATAAATACTTTGTTCCAATCAATTTTTTTGGTTAGCTATTACTCCAGAGCAGTGCTATTCACTAAAACTTCCTGTGATTATAGAAATGTTCTATTTCTGTGTTGTCTAATACAGTAATCCCTAGCCACGTGTGGTTATTGAGGACTGAGTTTTTAATTATATTTAATTTTAATTAATTAAATTTAAATAGCCACATGTGGCTAGTGGTTACCATACTGGACAGAACAGCCCTAGAGTCTAATAGCAACAACTTTTTTATTCAGACCAGCTAGCCCTCCATGTCTTACGTCAAGAAATTTTTCTGAAGAAGAAACACATCTTTGCATCAATGCATTTTATGGTGACAAGAAGTCCAGCCGTTACCTTCGAGTTATCATCATATCTTTAACAAGATCTTTTCCTCTCTGAGAATGGTTCACCCATTCCCATGCCAAATTGTAGTATAAGTTGCATGGTAGGTATTATGTAGATTCACATCTGAATGCAAGACTTGGATTAAGCCTATTCTCCCTTTCCTTGCAATCTCTCTTTTCTATTGTGTAGACTCTGTGTGATCTATCTCACAGAACTGTTGTGAGCATCTGTAGCAGTAATTGATATAGAATAACTTTATTTTAATTTATTTTTTTTAAATTTTATTTATTTATCTGATAGAGAGTGAGAGCACAAGCCAGAAGACAGAGAGAGAGGGAGAAGCGGGCTCCCCACTGAGGAGGGAGCCCAATGTGGGGCTCAATCCCAAGACCCCAGGACCCCAGGACCACGACCTGAGCTGAAGGCAACCACTTAACCAACTGAGTTGCCCGGGCACACCCATACAGAACCAGTGAAGCAGAAATTATCCACATCTGATAGATGAGAAAGCTGAAGCCTAAAAATGAAGTGATAGGTCACACTGATCTAAAAGTAATAGAGCTTGGGCAAGAACACAAGCATCCTAAACTCTTCACCAGGAGATTTGCAATTAATGATTTCATGTATTGCAATAAAAAGTTACCCTGTACATCCCATGTGTTTAAAATTTGCTCAGGAATGTCACCCAGCATATTACAGATCCTGTAGCCCACTGTTAAAGTGATTGACCAAGTTTTTTTTTTTTTAAAGATTTTATTTATTTATTTGACACAGAGGTCACAAGTAGGCAGAGAGGCAGGCAGAGAGGGAGAGAGGAGGAAGCAGGCTCGCCGCCAAGCAGAGAACCCAATGCGGGGCTCCATCCCAGGACCCTGAGACCATGACCTGAGCCGAAGGCAGAGGCTTTAACCCACTGAGCCACCCAGGCACCCCTGATTGACCAAGTTCTTAAACAGATTTTTTTTCCCACATTGTTTCTGTCCTGCTCAGATACAATTCAAGACGAAAGAGTGCATACTTCCATGGCTAACCAATGCAAAGTACATCAGGAATTAATACATTATGCACACATGGGCTTGGCATCAATCAGAGTTCCCCTTCCTTCTCGCTACCACTACCATTTTTCAAACCACATTGAACACAGTTGCAACACTCCCAGAAGCTCTCAGGCATCTTCTTTAGCCCATAAACTTAGTTAAGTGGTCTGAAACAAACAAATCCAGCCCATTTGGAAAATTTGAAGGAAAGAGTCTCTTTAATGGGTCTTGATTTACCGCCTAGTGCTTTGTTCTGGCACAAAAGCAAGAACCACTGAATGATTTAAAGGATTGTTTTTTCCTCTCTTTATATGTGTCACCACTGCTGTAGCATTAGTACCAAATAATTGTGCTGTCATTGGGGAAAATTTGTTGACAAGAGAGTCAGTTCTCAAACATCTCCTTTCTTTTCTGGTTCCATTTGTCTTCACTAGAATAAATTTTTGTACCTTTTAACACACCTTTAATTTGGTATGTATAAAAACCCTTGATTTGGGGGATTTGTCATGCTGTTGCCAAATTGGCTTTATCTCTTATCAACCAGGCAACAAATTTTATTGTAGTTCTTAAAATGTGGTCCCATGGGACAACCACATCAAAATCACCTGAGGGAAGGAATTCATAGAAGGCAGATTTCTGAACCATACTCCAGGTGATTCTCATGCACAGTGAAGTTTGAGAGCCACTTTTAAAGACTTTTAAAGACTTTTAAAGAAAGTCTACTCTTCACAGAGCAAACTTCTAGATCTAGGGCAAATGAAAATGACAATAGAAAAGTATAATTCCTTAGATACCTGAGAAGTTATAGTCATCTGACCATGACTCATAGTTATGTTATTTTCAAATTTAAATTAATTCACAACAGTAACCAAATAACTAGAAGAGAATGAAAGAAATTTGGACAGAGCCAAATGCTTTCAGCTAAAATAAGCATATAACATCTCTATATAGTTAACCAATTTACTGCTACACAAACGATTATAAAAATTCCAGATCCAGGATCCTATGCTATAATAGTAGGCAATTTTTCATCAGCATTACTAACTTCATAAATTCAATAAAACATTACAGGTACCGATTATGTAAAAAGTACACAGTTCAGCACTGTAGTTCTGGGTTGAGTAGTGGGTCCTAAGGAAGTGTTGGTGAAAAAAGCTTCCTGTTTTATATTTACCTGAAAATAGAATATCATCAACCTAACCTTTTTTCTATTAACCCTATACTCTCCCAATCTCCCAATTCCTTCAGGAACTGTTATTCCAACAAGGCCAGGGCAGATAAGATGAATACCTCTGTGTGCGTGTGTGGGTGTGTGTGTGTGTGTGTGTGTGTGTGTGTGTAGCAAAGTAAAGTTAACAGATCTCTGAATCTTAAGATACCAAATCTAATGCATTTTTAAACATCACCCTACAGGGTTTGCATAAGTCTGATATCTGATACTTCAGAAGCCAATAAATCCAATGCTTACAATTCTATATTGTAATATATATGTAATTGTAATATATATGTACAATTACATATTCTATATGGATGTGAAGCAACAGATGTAAAACCAATTTACCCATTATCATTTCAAATGTTTATGAGTAGAAATAATTTTGAAAGGAGTTAACTTGTGCCTACATATATCTGTTATGAATGAAATTATACTTAGCTCCTGGAAATTAAACATATTTACTCTGCATTATCATTTGAATGCTTGATGTACCTGGTGCAGGAAAAACAATCAAGACTACTTCAGTCCAGAATAAGACTCAACACAGCTAGGACAAGAAAATAAGATGATACTCTATATTTGGGAGTACGCTTGTTTATGGATACCTTTATATAACAGCACTTATTTTCAACTAAGTCAGAGCAGATTTTTTACTTCCTCCTGTTTTATTCTAATAAGTTATTTTGCAAGAGAAACTGGATCCATCCGTGATACATCAAAGAAATTTGAGAAAGAAATTTGAAAGATCCATCAAAGAGGGAATTGCTGACATTAACTAATCTCTAGATTTTTAGCTCCTTCTTTTTTAACATGATTTCAATCTGTTCTGAAAGTTAAGTTGTTTCAGGGTCTTTGAGATTGTTTTGTCAATACATTAGTACTATTATTTCAAATTACAACATTTCCAAATTTTCAAGTCCAGGGTGCAAATACAGTCACATTAAACAATATAAAAATTTAATGAATAAAATGGCAGTGTTTTTAGCATCCAGAGTGTAATGCATTCCATCACTCATGTTTGGAAACCATTTAGCCAAGACAAGAAAGCTAAGCTATAAAGACCTGCACATGCTGACATCATCATGTACACTTGACAAAAGACATTTCAGGAGCACATTTGACTTTGTAAACACTTTTAATCATTTTGAGGAGATATAGCTTAATTCTACAGACCTCACTACGTGCTAAAAAAATATTTGGTTGTAGGAGGAGAGATAGATGTTTGTAGCAGAGGTTTTACGGATTTATTTTCTTCCAAGACAGGTAAGCAAGAGTACTGAGGCCCAAGCTATTTCTCACAGAATAAATGACTGAATCAACAATGGGCCCAATTTGAGAAACAGTTTCATTTTTAAGCTGGAAAGTGCTGCATAGACACCAAAAATTAGAAGTTCCAAAATCACCTGGGTTAGCAGGAATAATTATCATAATTCAAGCATGTGACCCTTGGATCACCCTATGCTATATTTTACCCTATGTCTTTTGTACATATCACATTAAAAGATACTATAGAGCAAACCATTGAAAAACTTCTGGGATTTGTTGATGCAAGTGATAATTATTTCATTTATTTCTCCCTAATGACTGTTGATTACACACCTTTTTAGATTTTACTTAGGTCCATTTCTTTAACATTTCTTAGGAAAATAAACTAATCTCTCTTTAGCTCCTCTGAGATCATAATTCACATGACCTAAGCCACATAGTTAGTGGGAACTTTAACATCCTGTTATTGGAGAAGTGGGGCATCAGCAGCCTAAAGGTATAGGACCTGTGTGAAAGGAACTTGGTTCATAAAAGTGCACATTAGATATAAGAATATGGGAGAACTGGCTGTGATTTAGTCAATATTTGGTATTAGAGGAGGTCTAATATTAACAATAAGTCGTAGTAGCTATATTGCAAATATGAGAAAGATGATAGACAGCAGTACCATGATTCTGGTGTGTTACTTCATCCTCCTCCCTAGTTAGTTACCAGAGGACATGGAATACATATGACTACCCCAGGGAAATGTAGTACTAAACAAGAAAATAAGGCTTATAGATTTCAGACAAATCCTGGGCCTCAGCAGCAGGTGGATTGAGACTATTAAGATCAAGGTTCTTCTTACAATAGAGCTGCGTAGTTTGGACTAAACAAAGTACAAGGTATGGGAGAGGACATCAGGGGCTCTAGCCACAGCAGTCTCTATAAATGGATAGGCCATGCTACTCTAAGTACTTGCTATATCCAAAGTGGTACAGTATAAAATGTGGTACTTTGGATAGAAGGTTCCAGGCCTTTTGTCCTACTGACCTTAACCACACTGAACCAACTGTTTAGAACAGATCAGAAATCAGTTTGTCCCTGGACAAAAGGGAGAGTTACCAGACCTTACTGGACAGAAGAACTGTTTGATAGAGGCAGTCTAAAATGCACGGTGACTAATGAATCAATCAGATAATCAAATACTCTCTTGGATAACTTGAATATGAGCCATATATCTTAGAACTTCTAATCGTTCACCAGCATTCTTGTGTGCCTCTTTTCATTCTGTCCCCTCAACTTGGAACACCTTTTAATCTCCTCCCCTACTGGTAAAATCCTAAACCTTTAGGCCTTATTTCAAAATATTACCTCCCAAAAAAAAAATGTTATCTCCTCTGTGAAGACTTTTGTGAACCTTCAGGTTGGTTTAGTACCATCTTTTTTTCTTTGCTTTTCTGACTTCTTCCCATGGTCTCCAAATAACTTGAAGGCAGAATTGATCTCTTACCTATTCTTATTCCTCAATGCTTAACACAGTGTTAAATTAATAATACTAAGAACTAAGCTTTATTAAAATATACTATGCCAAAAACTATTATAACACTTAAAATGTATTAACTCATTTAATCTTCACAATAATTCTATCATGTAGTTACTGTTATTATAGATGAGAAAACCAAGGTGCAGAGTTTAGACTTGACCCTAGGTCACACAGCTTATATGTGGCAGTCAAGATTCAAATTCAGGCAGTACAGGGGTGCCTGGGTGGCTCAGTCAATTAGTGTCCAACTCTTGATTTTGGCTCAGATCATGATCTCAGGGTTATGAGATCCAGCCCCTCATCTGGCTCACATGCTGGGAATGGAACCTGTTTAGAATTCTCTTTCTCCCTCTGCTTCTCCTCCCCTCGAAAGAAAGAAAGAAAGAAAGAAAGAAAGAAAGAAAGAAAGAAAGAAAGAAAGAAGGAAAGGAAAGGTAAAAGAAAAGAAAAGAGAAGAAAAGAAAAAAAGAAAAAAGAAAAGAAAAATGAAATTCAGGTGGTCTTGCTCCAGATTAGCAAGTGTTTAATAAATATTGGTAGAAGGCAATGAAATGTGACAATAGAAAGCAAACTTAGATTTTGGAATTTCTCTTTTAACACATTGGGAAAATGATACCTGGAAAGTCAGCAAAGAAAGGGTTAGCTAGTTAGTGGCAAAAAGGAAGTTATCATTTGGAATTTACTTTTTAAAAAAATTTCACTGCTTGATGTTGCTCTCCTCAAAGGCTAGCTCTAAGATAGTTTAAAAATAATTTCCAAGAACCCATCAAAATTATCTTTCATTATCTGACTGAATTCAGTTCTCTTTATCTGAGTCAAACATGGCAAAAAAGGACAAGAAAAAAGATAACCTCTATTTGTAAAAGGGATGTCCTTAAGTCCTCACTCTACTATTTATTTACATTTATTCAAATACAGGTAAGGCCACTTGTTAAATCACAAATCCATTTTCAAGAGATCATTGCATTAATTTTCATGCATCCAGTAATGGAAGATTCCCAAATCTCTAACTTGTCCCTCTGACAGCATTTACTCTATGCTGTGTCCTTCTAATTTTAATAGATTCTTCTCCATGAACTTTCATGTACATTCTCCAATTGTTTCTTCTGTATTTTTCTTTTTTTCCTCTTCCTTCCCCTCCTAGACCTATGCATTCCCCTAAAATGCCAATCCCAGGGACCTTAGTGTTCTCTTCACTTTCTTCTGAATTAGACATTTGTCATCCATAGATAACAAGAGTCTTTTCTCATGCTAAAGTGATTGGGTTGGCAGAAAGTTTTCTCCTTTGTGTGCAAAACTGACCAAATGAATTATTTTCTTTCTCCACTTCAAAAGAGGTTGAGAGTGAGTGAATCTCCTTGTCTTGAAAAACCAATGGGTTGTCCTGATGGGCATATATTTCTTGTTAAAGGCTGGCTGACTTTCATAGCCTGAATGTGTATGTGTAGTGAATTTTTTCTGCTCTTTTGCAGGTAGAAACAAGATAGAATTTTACTGTGCTCTAGAAAAAGCAATAAACACTTCTTCAAACTTCAGAAGCTAGCACAGTGAAAGGAACTCTACACCAGTAGGATATTTTCCCTTCAAAATAACAAAGCAGAACACAAAGTAAGCCAAAGCATATTAACAGAGAAAGGAATTCAGTTGTCTTTGAAACTGAACTCCAGAAATCACTTACTTAAAAAGAGTTCCCCAGAATGGCTTGACATCTATAGACAAATCATTTGTCATCAACCTGTGTTCTCTTCTTTCCTCACAGTCTTGTATACAAAGCTTGAGAAAACCCAGAGGGACATACTTGGATGGACAGTATTCCATCTAGAACCAAGAAAGTCTTCTACATGGACTATTATGTTAACTTTCCCACTTACCTCAGAAAATTGTGGTTTAATCGTCTTTTTCTATTTTACTTTTTTTTTTTAATTTGACTTCTCCCCAGTGAGAGTATGGAACTGTTTACCTAACCACCTCAGGATCTAGCAACATAGGAAGCAATTTGTTACCAAGCTGGTTAGAGGTCATTTGGGGAACAGTGATGTTTATTATTGAGTATCTCACAACCATTACCTATCAAAATATATCTTTCACATAGAATTCTTTGCCACAATAAATTTAGATGGTGCGTATTCTAGAATAGGAATCACAACAGTGTCACTTCTTGACGTTGCTGAGTAATTTACAATGCATAGAGATGATTTTAATATAAGTCTCAATGGAGACCTCATAAAGGAAACTCAAAGCTATTCTAACAAAGCAGTAGCTAATGCAAGCAGGGCAGGGATCGAAGTACTTTGAAAAACCCAAAAGCTGTTTCCATATTCACCCACTAGGAGAAAAGAAAAAAAAAAGAAAAGCTTCCTTGCTGAATCTCTTCATTTTATATAGTTGCTCACACTTTAGAAACTGCATAGACCATAATCCATTAAAATAGCACCTATTACATCAAGTTCCAATTGCTCAACTTGCTATTAAAAGTCTGGGATAAAAGGATCTGATCTCTCCCATTTTCCATAAAGCTGATTTGTAAAACTTAAAAGAATCCATGAGATAATCTGGTGGATCACTCCCTATTCCTGATCTGTGTCCTCTTATATGCTTAGCCTTACCTCTGTAACTGATTAAAAACGTTAGCTCAAGTCCTTCTCTCTCTCTAAGAAATCATTTTATATTACAGCATTTTACTTTCATTGTTATTTTTCAGTCCAGTTCAAGGGTAAGGAAAATGGTACTGTAAGCCCAAGTTTTGTCACCTACCTACCTTTTCAAATTCAGTTGTGTGTTACCACATATTAGTGCTGTTTTTCTGAATTCTGTGAGGGGAAAATTTAGACAATCTTTTAAAAATATACAGTAAACCAAGCTTGAATTCAGACAATCTTTTAAGAAATATACTATATACCCTAACTATTTGAGTGGACATCAGTGTTTTTTGTTAAAGTGCAGACATAACATTTTACAACTATTTTTTGTCATCTTTTCTATTCCTGATATTTTACAGTCAGGGCCATTTCAGTCAACTTCAGCACTACCCAAAAAAATCAGAAACAATGCAATGTTTTACAAATAAGGAGCTATGTATAAGTCCCAAGGCACAAAGTTTACGGATTTCAACAATGACTTATTAATCTGAATCTTCCCACATTTCCTCTTGTGGGTTCTATTATATAGTCCATATTCCTATCCTTAGAGCAAGGATTGTTCTGCCTCATTGGTCTTAATCTACATTAACCTATAAAACTAAATTCTCCCACAGGTTTCAGTGTGGTCCCAATGTGATAAAAACTCCCTGAAAGCTTTTCTAGCAAAGCTCATCTTTATATTACTTCCACCTCCCTTACTTAGCCTCAGTTAACTCCTATTAATCCTCCAATACACTTAGCATATTATCACCCTGTGAAGTCTTCCCTGGTTGTTCCATGCATGCTTCCTCTGCTGGGCTCTAAAACTACTGTATATACCTATATTATATCACATAGTTCAGTGCTTATCACAAATTTCCAATAGAACGGTTTTTCAATAAATAAAAATAAAAGTGAACCTCCCAAGAGTCTGGATGAATTAGAACAAGGTGGCTTCACCATAGTATGAAACTTCTGAAAATCTAGTGTTTCATCTTATAAAAATATGTGCAAATGTTTTATACTATTCCATTATATATCAGTTTATTATAATTTATAATGTCATTTAAATTTGTCATTAATGAAATTGAAGCTCTAAAGTATTTTTTCTCTTTTTTTAAAATTTTATTTCTTTTCAGTGTTCCAGAATTCATTGTTTATGCACCACACCCTGTGCTCCATGCAATACGTGCCCTCCATAATACCCACCACCAGGCTCCCCCAACCTCCCACCCCCTTCCCCTCCAAAACCCTCAGTTTGTTTCTCAGAGTCCATAGTCTCTCATGGTTCGTCTCCGCCTCCAATTTCCCCCAACTCGCTTCTCCGCTCCATCTCCCCACGTCCTCCGTGTTATTTCTTATGCTCCACAAATAAGTGAAACCATATGATAATTGACTCTCTCTGCTTGACTTATTTCACTCAGCATAATCTCTTCCAGTCCCATCCCTGTTCATACAAAAGTTGGATATTCATCTTTTCTGATAGAAGCATAATACTCCATAGTATATATGGACCACATCTTCTTTATCCATTTGTCCATTGAAGGGCATCTTGGTTCTTTCCACAGTTTGGCAACTGTGGCCATTACTCCTATGAACATTGGGGTTCAGATGGCCCTTCTTTTCACTACATCTGTATCTTTGGGATAAATACCCAATAGTGCAATTGCAGGGTCATAGGAAAGCTCTATTTTTAATTTCTTAAGGCATCACCACACTGTTTTCCAAAGTGGCTGCACCAGCTTGCATTCCCACCAACAGTGTAAGAGGGTTCCCCTTTCTCCACATCCTCTGCAACACACGTTGTTTACTGTCTTGTTTATTTTGGCCATTCTAACTGGTGTAAGGTGGTATCTCAATGTGGTTTTAATTTGAATCTCTCTGATGGCTAATGATGAACATTTTAATATTCAGCGTGTGGTTTTGTGTTCCCTTTTTAAAATTATCATATACATTTAGTTTGAGGAGTACCTTTTTAGATCTCCAACCAATGGCAAAACAATATTTGTACAAAATAGGAATATTCTGTAAAAGACAACACAATACTGAGAAGAAAATTTATAGAACTAAACACATGTATCAGAAAGAAATATCTCAAATCAATGACATCAGCTTCCAAGAAAAACTAAAAAAAAAAAAGAGAGAGAGAGAGAGAGAGAAAGAGAGAGAGAGAAGGGCAAATTAAACCCAAAGGAAACCCCAAAGTAAAAAGGAAGAATACAAATAATAAGTATTAGAGAAGAAATCAATGAAATAGAAAACAGAAAAGGGGAAAATCAATGAAACTGAACTGGGGTTTTTTTGAGATCAATAAAATTGATAAACATTTAATCAAAATATTCAGAAAAAAAGAACAGAATTTATCAATATCAGTAATGAGAAAGGTGACATGACTATAGATTTTACAGATAGTAAATTAAGAAAATATGAAGGACTTTATGACAACAAATTTTAAAACTTAGATGAAATAGATGAATTCCTGGAAAGACACAAGCTAGCAAAAATTACTCATGGAAAAACAGAAAACCTGAATAGCCTCATATCTATTAACAAAATTGGATTTATAGTTAAAGATCTTCTGACAAAAAAAACTCCAAGCCCCATATGGCTTCATTGGTGAATTCTACCAAATATTTTAAAAAGATATAATACCAGGCGCCTGGGTGGCTCAGTCAGTTAAGTGTCTGCCTTCACCTCAGGTCATAATCCCAGGGTCCTGGGTCCCCACATTGGGCTCTCTCTTCAGTGAGAAGTCTGCTTCTCCCTCTCCATCTCCCTTTTCTCCTATCCCCTGCTTGTGTGTGTGCTTGCTCCCTCTCTCAAATAAAAAAAAAAAAATAAAAAAGTCTTTTAAAAAAACATGGAATAATAATTCTCTAAAAACTCTTTCAGGAAATCAAAGAAGATAAATTATCTCTCAACCCACTCTATGAGACCGCATTACCTTAAGACCAAAACCAGGCAAAAACATTACAAGAAAAACCAATAATCTTGGCCCAATAATCCTCATGAATATAGATGCAAAAATATTTTTTTTTCTGAGAGGGATAGAATGTGAGAAAGCAGGGGTAGGAGGGGCAGAAGGAGAGGGAGTGAGAGTTTTGAGCAGGCTCCCTGGAGCCTGATGGCAGTGCTTGATCTCATGACTCAAAAATCATGACCTGAGCATGACCTTGATCGTGAAATCAAGAATCGGATGCTTAAAAGACTGACCCACCCAGGTACCCCGATGCAAAAATAATTCTTAAAAAAATTTTTTAGTATGTTACATCAACTGATATTTTAAAAGAATAATATGTCATAGTCCAATACAGCCCAAATCTGAACATCATTATGCTTGAATAGAAACATATTTGCTCTACTATTTCCACTGCAAAAAAATGACTTTTCCTAAACCTAATGTTTCATTTCCTGACACATACAAGTGTTCTAGTCCTCCAGAGTTTATCATGCACTTTATCTGGAAGAAGGAAAGAAAGAAGGAAGGAAGGAAGGAAGGAAGGAAGGGAAGAAGGAATTTTTTTCTGTTTACCACAAGTTCAAGAGATATCATTTGGAGTATGAAAAGTCTGAGGCAATTTCTTTTTAAAAAACTAGAAAAAAAGGAGTAGATTAAAAGATCCTTTAGTCATTCTCCCAACCCTAGAACTATGTTCAAACCTATACCATGGCAAACAGCTGGAACAGTAATAAAAACTAAAATCATTTGACCATTTCCTATTTACCAGTGTCCTAAGCACTTTACATGTAATTTGAACCCAACAACTTTCTGCATTAAGTAATGTTATCATTCCCATTTAACAGAAGAGAAAATAGAAACTGAGGATCACAAGGGCTAAGACAGGTATCCATTACATTACTAGGATGAAGCAGAACAAGGAATTGAGCCTAGTTAAGAATCTGCACTCTTAACCCCTATAGTTGACAAATACATTTAATTAAAGTAAGAATTCAAACAATCAGAACTCAACTAACTGAAGCCATTAGGTAAATGCCTCTTTTATGAGAATCACATTGTAATATTAAAGCCCATGTCATGTGCTTTGTTTAAACAAGAAGTTCCAGAAAATGACCCTCTTGTCCTGCAAGATTCTTAGCCAACAAAGGTTTAGTGGTTACTAGACTTTACTAAGGGCATAAAATACTTTGACCAGTTAGAAAAATAGCCACTAACCAAAGAGTAAAACAAACACATTTTTGTTGCTATTTTTAACACTCAGGTCACTAGAATAATCAGTTAACCAGAACCACTTCTTTTATGTACTCTGTTTAGCTGAGATTTTCCTGTATCCTGAATATAAATTTCTTTTTTTTTAATTGTGTTAATGTTAGTCACCATACAATACATCATTAGTTTTTGGAGTAGTGTTCTATGATTCATTGTTTTCATATAACACCCAGTGCTCCATGCAGTCTGTGCTTTCCTTAATACCCATCACCAGGCTCACCCAACCCCCACATCCACCCCTTCTAAAATCCTCAGTTTGTTTCCCAGAGTCCATAGTCCCTTATAGTTTGTCTCCCACTCTGATTTCTGCCCCTTCATTTTTCCCTTCTCCTAATGTCCCCCATGCTATTCCTTATGTTCCACAAATAAGTGAAACCATATGATAATTGGCTTACTCTGTTTGGCTTATTTCACTTAGCATAATCTCCTCTAGTCCCATCCATGTTGATGCAAAAGTTGGGTATTCATCCTTTCTGATGGCTGAGTAATATTCCATTGTGTATATGGACAACATCTTCCTTACCCATTTGTCTGTTGAAGGGCATCTCGGCTCTTTCCACAGTTTGGCTATTGTGGACATTGCTGCTCTGAACATTGGTGCGTAAGGCTCTTCTTTGCACTACATCTGTATCTTTGGGGTAAATACCCAGTACTGCAATTGCCGGGTCATAGGGTAGATATATTTTTAAGTTTTTGAGGAACCTCCACGCTGTTTTCCAAAGTGGCTGCACCAATTTGCATGCCCACCAACAATGTAAGAGGGTTCCCTTTCTTCACATCCCCTCCAACATTTGTTGTTTCTTCCCTTGTTGATTTTTGCCATTCTAACTGGTGTAAGGTAGTATCTCAATGTTTTTTTTTTTTTATTCTTTTTTATATTTTTTCTTTATTTGTTTTCTTTTTTTAATTTTTTCTTTTTTTCTGAACTTCTTTTTTTATTTTTTTTATTTCTTTTCAGCGTAACAGTATTGTTTTTGCACCACACCCAGTGCTCCATGCAATCTGTGCCCTCTCTAATACCCACAACCTGGTTCCCCCAACCTCCCACCCCTCGCCCCTTCAAAACCCTCAGATTGTTTTTCAGAGTCCATAGTCTCTCATGGTTCACCTCCCCTTCCAATTTCCCTCAACTCCCTTCTCCTCTCTAACTCCCCTTATCCTCCATACTATTTGTTATGCTCCACAAATACGTGAAACCGTATGATAATTGACTCTCTGCTTGACTTATTTCACTCAGCATAATCTCTTCTAGTCCTGTCCATGTTGCTACAAAAGTTGGGTATTCATCCTTTCTGATGGAGGCATAATACTCCATAGTGTATATTGACCACATCTTCCTTATCCATTCGTCCATTGAAGGGCATCTTGGTTCTTTCCACAGTTTGGCGACCGTGGCCATTGCTGCTATAAACATTGGGTACAGATGGCCCTTCTTTTCACTACATCTGTATCCTTGGGGTAAATACCCAGTAGTGCAATTGCAGGGTCATAGGGAAGCTCTATTTTTAAATTCTTGAGGAATCTCCACACTGTTCTCCAAAGTGGCTGCACCAACTTGCATTCCCACCAACAGTGTAAGAGGGTTCCCCTTTCTCCACACCCCCTCCAACACATGTTGTTTCCTGTCTTGCTAATTTTGGCCATTCTAAGTGGTGTAAGGTGGTATCTCAATGTGGTTTTAATTTGAATCTCCCTGATGGCTAGTGATGATGAACATTTTTTCATGTGTCTGTTAACCATTTGTATGTCTTATTTTTTTTTTAATTTTTTTTAAGATTATTTATTTATTTATTTGACAGACAGAGATCACAAGTAGGCAGAGAGACAGGCAGAGAGAGAGGGAGGGAAGCAGGCTCCCCACTGAGCAGAGAGCCCGAAGCGGGGCTCGATCCCAGGACCCTGGGATCATGACCTGAGCCAAAGGCAGAGGCTTTAACCCACTGAGCCACCCAGGCGCCCCCATTTGTATGTCTTCTTTGGAGAATTGTCTGCTCATGTCTTCTGCCCATTTTTTGACTTATCTGATTTTGGGTGTTGAGTTGAAGAAGTTCTTTATAGATCTTGGATATCAGCCCTTTGTCTGTACTGTCATTTGCAAATAACTTCTCCCATTTTGTGGGTTGCCTTTTTGTTTTGTTGACTGTTTACTTTGCTATGCAGAAGCTTTTTATCTTGATGAAGTCCCAAAAGTTCATTTTCACTTTTGTTTCCCTTGCCTTTGGAAACGTGTCTTGTAAGAAGTTGCTGTGGCTGATATCAAAGAGGTTACTGCCTATGTTCTCCTCTAGGATTTTGATGGATTCCTGCCTCACATTGAGGTCTTTCATCCATGTAGTGTGTATCTCTATATACATAGATGTTAGATACCCAATAAGCAAAAATATCTGGCCTTCTAACTGAACATTTTCCATTATTTTTCTGAATGAAGAACACAGCTGACAAATTTCCTTTGGAAATAAGGTAAGCATGTGCTATATAATGGAACATACATGATATATTTATAATGAAATAAAACAAATGTGAAGATTGTGTATAAAATTGTTACTATTGAATAGAGGCTCCACTTGCTGATGTATCCTGCCATTTCTAAAATTTACATTCTTTTTTTAAATTTAAATTTTTCTAAACAGAAAAGAGATTATTCATTTATTGACCAATATTGATCATCTATGGATTCATCTATTGAAATTGTTCATTTATTCATCAAAATTCTGAATCTCAAATAAAAGAGTTAAAAATATTCTGTGGAAGTGTCCACAAGAGAATTACTCAATGTGATGTAAAAGATAATTTAACAAACACTCCATATAATAATGTAGCTGGTGGCACTTGGGTACTGAAGTGTGAAGAAGCACTAAAATTGGGTTGTTAAAAGTCCAAAAGCTTGATGAGATGATTCACAATTGGCATTTGAACTAATGAGAAAATTGTGGAAAGGCAACATTATCAACTTGAAATGAATTCACTTGTCTTTCTAGGATACTATCAAAGTACAGTCTAACTAGTGACAAAATAGCTCATATGTGGTCTGGAAAAGTAACTTGGCAAAAATATCAGGCAAGATGTCTTCTATAAAACATATATACATACAGGATCACACTCAGTTCACCTATAACATAATCTCATAAGTCTCATATGATGATCTAAAAAAAAATCTGCCATGAGATTAAGAATTTAGACCTGGAAGATTCTCATATATGGCTCATCTCTCTAAATAGCCTAGTTTCTCTTGAAAATCACTGGACCATATTTTTCTTAGAAGGTATAACTTATCATATATGTTAGTACTCTATCTCTCTCTTTCTCTCCCTTCACCTTCAATTTTTTTCCCCATGCTGCTTTTATTTTATCCAGAAATGGTGGTATGCATAAGGATTTAGGGAAAAGATTATCCAGTATTATTGTTCTTCAGGTCATGCCCTGAGTAAGCCTCAAAGTCATTGTAAGAACAAGATAAATATACAACATAAGGAGAAAGCCAGACTTTTATATATGGGGTGATGTATGTGTGTGTGTGTGTGTGTGTGTGTGTCTGTAAAGGAGGTCATAGGGTCTTATATATATGTGCATAAATTCAAAGAAGCAATGTCATAAAACCACCTACTGAGTCTACAATGTCATTTACTTCCCTATATTCCTTTTGAACATATTACTTTTGTGTGAACAGATGTAGATGACACTTTTGGTAAAACACACACACACACACACAAACACACACACACACACTAGATAAACACTTGCATGGTCACAGAAATGTTCAAGTCAACCTAATTTTATCCACTACTATTCGACTGCCTACTTTGTGTGCCCAGTAAAGAGTTTATCATTAAGTCATTCAGAAGCATTCATCTACTCCAGTTTTTTCCTGGTCTAATTACTACCAAATTCTGTTTTAAAATCTATTCTGAATCTATTCTGTGATATTAGAAACCACTGAGCTGTATAATTCCAATAGGTGAATTGTATGATATATGAATTATTTATCAATAAAAGTGTTATTTAAAAATCTATTCTGTAAACATTAAGGCCACTATTTATTGAGTATTTTTCATGTACTAAGTGCTTTGCATGGGTTGGGTCTTCTAATGTGACAGTTATAACCAATTTATGGGTCAAGTTTATAACTCCAGTTTCACGGACAAAGAAATCAAGGCTTAGAAACATTAAATAACTTGCCTAAGGATACATAGCTAATAAGTGATGGATTTAGGATTCCACCTGAGTGTGTTTGACCTCTAAGTCCTTATCTCTTTCATATCACCAGAGGCTGCTCCTGGGCCTGTCTGCCTACCTAACAGAAGTAAACTGGACCTGATGATTTTTTCAAGTTGCTTGGAGCTTAAATTTATGATCTTCTAAACATAGCTAAGGGTCTGAAGGAAGAATGATAACTTAGAAAAGTCCTGATTTCTTTGGTTCTGGGAGATGGATTCCAACCCACTCTTCAAGAAGGGGATATTAAGTCCTACAGTAACACTTAATAACTATTTTTCACTTAAGCCTCACAAATGTCAATGCAGAAACATTTATTTTTTAATTGTATTTATTTATTTATTTATCATTTTTTTTTTTTTTGAGAGAGAATGAAAGAGAGAGAGAGAGAGAAAGAATGAGTGGGGGTAGCGGCAGAAGGAGAGGGAGAAAGAGGCTCCCCAGGAGCCAGATGCAGGGCTCAATCCCAGGACACCGGGATCATCACCTGAGCCCAAGGCAGACGCTTAATTGACTGAGCTATCCAGGCACCCCAGAAACATTTCTGACTGAATTGCCTCCTCAGAACTTGCCATAAGTGTAGGTTTTGCTGTTCTTGTTTTTCTTTTTCCCGGAATATTGCTTTTCTCACCAGCTTGATTCATCTGGAAAATTATTTATAGCTAGATATACACATTATTTTGTTTTCAGCTAGGAATTCAGAGATGCCTAAAAGATGGTATCTGATGCAAGGTTTGACTAGATAATAGTGCAAGGACTTCTCAACACTGAGATACTATTGTGGACACATAGTAAGGACGCCTGATAGTGCCCCATCACCAAGTCAAAGTACCAAGGCTTCCTGTCCAGGTACAAAAGGGGGAGAAAAGGTCAGGGAACTCAATGGCTTCAAGTCAAATATCTGATTGCCGTTGGGGATGGTAGCAACAATAAAAGACATAGGAAATTAAAATTACTTTCAAACGTTACTTTCAAATTTAAGATATTTTCAAATCCACTGCTGCTGCTACTGCACTAATCCAAGGCAAACATTCCCTCTCATTGAAGCTACTGTCACAGCTTCCTACCTGAACTCACTATTATTTCTCTTGGTCCCTACAGACCATTCTTCCCATGTCATTAACTGTAGTTTGGGCATATTTCTGAATATCTAATAGAAACAAGTTCAAAGCAGCAGTCTCAATTTTTTTTAAGTAAACTATACTCTCAATGTGGGTTTTGAACTCACAACCCTGAGATCAAGAGTCATATGTTCTATGGACTGAACAAGCCAGGCGCCCTCAGTGCTCTTGATTTTCACCTCCATCCTTCCCCAGTCTTCCCCATTGCAGATAATGCCACTACTGTATAATTGCTGATACCACAAATCTGGATATCATAGACTATCACTCAACATTAATCCATTAGTAAGTCAAGGAGATTTCACTCCAAAATATATCCAGAATGCAACCATTTCTCTCCACCTCCACCACTATCATCCTAAACTGGATCACTGGCATCTGTCATCTGAACCTCCATGATAATAACCTCCTAACTGGTCTCATTGTTCCATTTGTACCACTCCTCACAATCTGCACTAGTGATATTTTTTAAACTTACATCATTGTCTTCTCATGAAGTACATGCTATGCTCCACTCACATTAATATCTCTGCTGTTCTTAGAACTAGCATCCTTTGTGCTTTAGGGACTTGTAATTGTCTTCTACCTGACTGGCATGTTCATCTCTCAACTCTTGGCATTATTAGCTCCCCTTTAATCTATCTGGTCTCTGTTCATATATCATCTTCTCAAAGATTTCCTTGATTATTTAGCATTCTCTGCCATTGATAATTTCCTTTGAAGTACATGTCACTTATCACTATTAAACATTCACATTTACTTGTGTGATAATTTGATCATCCTCCCCTCACCTCCACACATACTAGAATGTAACTGCCATGAGTCTCTAGTTCACCGTTATATCCACAGTTTTTTATCCCAGGGCCTAGAACATGGTAGGTCTTTAATAAGTATTTTTTGAAGTAAATACATTGCCTGTATGTTCATTCTACTGTAGGAAAAATGTACCATGGGGAATGGAAGGTCCAGACAAGTTATCTCTGTGAAATCATCCATCTGCGCTTCTAGGACTCTCTTCCAGGAGGACACATCTTACTCATCAACTTCCTTTGGTGCCAGTAATCTTTTGGGCCTGCTAGACTCTGTAACTTTGAGGTAACTCAAGCTGAGGATACACAACTAAATCCTTATGAGAAGATATGATTAAAATATATCTAATTAATCTTTTTATGACAGATTTATTTATCCTCCAATTCCCTTATTCTTCTCAGCCACAATGACTCTCAGCAAGAATAAAAGCTCAAGAAAAAATAGGTCTAAACACAGACACAGTTGAGGATATAGACCTGATTCTATACAAGATTCTATACAAGATTCTATTCCAGGGCAGTGAATTCCTTGGTGAGCATTAAGTACTGAATCAAGTCTGGCCACTGTTTACCCAAATTCAGGAGACAATAACAGAATTTGGTAATTCAGAAAGGCAGGTCTATCTGTATCATAAAAGTGCCCCAAGTCCAGACTATTTTAAAATGTATATTTTGTCACTTTTAGGTCTACAGTAACTTGATTAGATAATTTTTTTGATAGATAGCAATTATTTATAACTCCTCAAACATGATTGGTATTTGAATGAAGTAAGCAGGAGCCAGATCTCAGTGTGACTTGTATGCCATACTAAGTTTATACCCTTTCTGAAAATGATAGGTCATCACTGAAGGATTTTTAGTAGAGAAATGATGAGATCAAATTTTAGATCATGTTTTATATAAAGCTCAGTTTGGGAACAGTGAGAAGAGTACATTGGAGAGGAGAGAACAAATAGCAGTGTTTATAATTAGGAGGCTACTCTCATATTCTTGTGAGAAAAATGATTACTACCTAAAACTGTGCTATTAGGAATGGAGGAGAGGGGATAGATTTAGGTGATATTTAGGATGTAAAAATAACTGAAACTTCATGTAAGAAGTTTGAGTGTGAGGGATGAGAAAAGGGGAAAAGTCAAAGGTCCTTTGTAGGTTTCTTATTTGGGGGAGTAGGTGGATGGCAGGGCCATTTCTCCACACTTGTAGGCCACAGGAGGAGGAGTAGGTTCAGATAAAAAGATCCTTTGGAATATATGGAAACTGATGCTTGTGAAACACAACAGAGAAAAAAGTGACATTCTGTTTGAATTGAATTACAGTTCTTCCCTTCTAACTTTCCCCTGTGGAATTACAAGTTTAAAGTCTCCTACCAGGCCAGACACTGAGCAGGTGCTCCAATAGAGTTGTTGATTTGATTTGCATATACCATACCTCAGGCCACCCGCCCCAGCCACCTAGGCAGGAAGATTGGGAAGGAAGGGGGTATTCATCCAGCCTAACAGAGCAGGGCTGGAGTGTGCACGTTATCCCTGCTGTCAGCGAAATTCCTGGAGCTGCTCAGCAGATGCCTGGAGAGAAGGTGGGCCTATACCATTTGCAGAGGCAGCTCGGTTGTCATGACTGCGTGTTTTGCTGTGACAGAGCTGCCTCTCCCCAACTCCCTCCCTTGTTTCCTTCTCTGGAACGGCGCGACGGCCAAAACACATCTGTGGCCCTAAAAGAAAAACTAGTCGAGTAAAGATGAAGGAACTAGCTATTTCTTCACTGGAAATTTAAATAATAGGCAAAGCAGCTCTTCAATGCTGTACCCAATTACAGTACAGCCCAATCAGCTGCCATTTGTTGGAGTAAATGGACTATTTAGGGTGTATTTTAAAATAGGGCTTGCATCTCCTACTAAGATGATTTTTACCGTACAATGGTGCCATATTGTTGCTGTATTTAAACTACTCATTCGGAGTGTGCAGCGACTGTGACAGCAACTTAAGGAAAAACTTTTCCACTTGCCACTTTACCACACATCCTTCCTAAGGGCAGATGCCCATTTAGTGGTCTGAACAGACAAATGGATTCATGCCAATAGCTATCCCAGTGTTCTTGACACTGGAGATGGCATTTCCAGGTTTATTTGAATGGCTTAAACTTTGAGACCCAAGAAATGGCTTGGGTGACCCCATGCAAAACTGCAAAGAATGCAAACCCCACCAGAAGGAAGGCAGTATCTATTTTGGAATGGTTGGGCAATTTTTCACACCTAGGAACTGTATCTTTACCAAGGAAGGATTGAGTCCCATTTAATAGACTCTAAAAGGTTATAAGCCTTGGGGGTGAGGAGGAGACTAAAATCCTAGCACTGGATCTGATGCTAACTGGCTGTACAACCTTGGACAAGTTACCTTCTCTCTCTGGATCTCCGTTTTCCTGCCTGAAAAATTTTGGGCTGGAATGATAGTCTCAATGTTCCTCCTGGAAGTGTCTTTGATTCTATTCCTAATCCTATGCTGAGGCAGTTACCTACATCTGTTGACTTATCTTGGCAGGTGAAAGCAAAACCCTACCCTTCACCCCTACCCCACTCTACCTGCCCACCAAGGTCTTTTGGTCTGGATCATTGCCAGACCTATTACTTCTGTCTTACTGAGCATATTTCGTAGTATCCCCATTCAGCAAAGTAGTTTGTGGGGCCACATGAGCACTTTTTTCTAAGGGACTTTTTCGAAAGGGAGACAAAAGTGGAAACTTGTCTATAAATGAAAACGGGAGCCCTGGTGGCCAGACTTCTTCAAGAGCTATTAAAAAATCTACTGGTTTGAAGTGCTTTGCTCTCCAGCACTTTCAGCTATTGAAATAGAAAGTTGCTTGATATGGAGGTTGGGAAGATTTGCCTTGAATTTAAATGACAGCATTCGGGTTCATTTTGGCACTCCAAAACATCGATCTTTTTCAAAGCCTGCTTTCAAAATATTATATGTAGCGTTTGAACATTTTTTTTTTCAGGAATAGCTCTAACAGTGACAATATGCATTCGATTAGTTGGTTGCAGAATGCCTAAATATTAATTAAGAAGTTTTTAGGAAGTCAATAATCTTTTGACATTTCAGGAATCTCAGATGTTTCAGCTGTTTGAAAACACAGTGCTACATTGTTTTCTCTTCTACTTCAGTTACTCAGCCCCAGGAACATTCACCCAGAGTCTTCTAATTGCTTAGCTTCCGGAGCTGCTATGGTAGCCAATCAGTGTTACGTTGCAGAAAATGAAGTGTTCTTCTGCTTTGGGAAAGCCAATTTCAAATTTTTTCAGGGTCCTTTCTTTTTTGCATTGTATTTCCTCCATGTTATTTTAGATAACAATTTGATTTAAATAATATTGCGCACTGGGGACCACTGCATGGAATTCGAATGCTTGGCTGCTCTACTCTGGATTAAATTCCTCATTCAGCGATAACCCATTTCCTGCCTCTTTAGGAAGCATTTTTAAATATCCTCATTTAGCTTTCTATTGAAAAAGAGGGAGGAGGGACGGGGTGAAGGGAGTGCTCAAAGAAAGAGAGTTCCTTAACAAAGAAAGGTTGTTGGAGGGAGAGAAAAGAAAGAGAAGATTTAAACTGCACTATGAAATGGAAGTGCTCTGAAAATAAGAGGCAGAGCATTTCAATTTTCTTCTGGTCTATAGAAAATCGAACAAATCACAAAATGACATTATTTGAGTCTAGGCAGGAAGGAAGATTATCAAAACTACCGCTTGTAGGTGTACATTTATTAGTATGAAATTGACCTGCTATATTCAGATAAAAACTTGTAGCTCCACTAGGGAAGGGACTTCAGATACATGCTAATCATTTGCCTGAGCCCTTGAAAGAATCCCCCAGGCAGCTCTTGAGGGTTTGCACTTGTCTCACATACCCTGTACTTTGAAACAGATATGAAATTCTCTCTAGCTCATAATGACAGGAAGCAGCCAACTGCTTAACTTTGGTGTGTTTGGCCACAAATTGATGTTTTTTTAATAGATACATCTGTTAAAGAACATAGACTATTCAGGAGACCATAGATGAGAGCCTCATTTACAAAATAAATCTCAGTTTTGGCCTCTTGGGATTAAGATGGAGGTGAAAGGATTCCTGGGTACCAATGACTACAACCTAGAAAGCAATCTGGCTGGAAAAGGCATCAGGTTAGAAAAAGGAGAGATTTCTGTTTTTGTTTTCTTTCTATATTATTTTGGGGTCAGATTCCATTAGACTCTCTATTGATGAGTGAATATTTTTACCTTGAGAAGCTAAGTGGATAATTTTCTTCTATCAACTTATTCTGATAATCCTATCATTTTGAAGGATCTCCATGCTCTTCCGTGCCCCAACCTCAAGCAGTTAATGTTTTGCAAACTTAAATGCAGCAAAGGAGTTTCTATTAGGAGAAACCTTAGGTTTCCATGTAATGAGGTTATAGTAAAACATATCTGGGTCTTCAGGTTCTTTCTTTGGCCAGCTTGAATGTTGTATTTGGGATTCCCAAAGCACTAACCCCTTCCCCCTCCCTTCCTAGCATACCTTTTCTTGGTCTGTTCCATTGGCAGACAATGCCTTTACACAGCACATGGCAGGCCCCAGGGGACACTGTTTCAAGCACTCAGATTGTTTTTTCCTTCCATTCTTCTCTCCTGGAACCCTGACAGTAATCATATATACATTCCTCTCTCCAAAAAATTTTTTACTTGCAACTAGGTTCTTGTTTCAGGTACAAAAATGAAAAGGACCCGGTATCACTCACTAATCTGAAATAACCATATTATACCTGAATTTGCAATGTAAATTTTGCATTTTTATTACCTCTAAAAGTGGCATTTCATTGATTGATGTGTGGATTGAGGTCCTTGGGAGGATTTGGGGAAAGATTTCCTGCCACTCTTCATATTCAGTTCTTATTCTGCCTATATGTGATCACAGCTTTGTTGTAGACCAAATAGTTTCTGAAAATGACAAGTCCATGATAAATTCTATTTGGCAAGCTGAATTATAGAGTGTGGACTGGGGTATATAATGGGACTGAGCCTTTGATTGATTTTCCACTACATACACTATTTCTTCTTGATTTCTTTTCCAGAGTTTATAAAATGGAAGGATCCCAGATGCTTTTGCTTTTCCTCCTATTCAATTTTCTATTTTGATTCCTAGACACCAACAAATGGCTCTAGGATATAGGTTCCAGAAGTTTTTAACTTCAACCCCTTCCCAGAAAAAAAGGAGGAAAAAAGAAAAAAAAATAAGACAAAGAAAGAACATAGCTGTACTTTCTAGGAAAACCAAATCCATTGATATTTGCATTATGTATATAATTTTAAAAGTCAATTTCTCTCTGACCTAAAACACTAGCATAATAATCTTAGTGTAGGTAGTAAGGGTATGTCATCTGTTCAGTTTTTGGAGTCAAGTATAGTTGATGCTTTCCATTTATCTATCTTGGGGATCTGCCACTCAAAAAGGATATGACAAGATGGAGTAGGATATTAATACCAAAAAGGAAAGTTCACAGATGTGAACCACCTTTGAAGTCATAATTTTTCCAGATTTCCCAAGTATGTCAACAATCATTTTCTTTACTTTCCCACTGTACTCCTTATACTTCCTCCTTATATATACTTAAACGCTTTTTATTATATCTTTTAGGGGACATTTTAAAAGTATAGCTGACAGACAATATTACATTAGTTTCAGGTGTACAACTTCATAATTTGACAAATTTATGCATGATGCTATTCACCACAAGTGTGGTTACCATGTGCCCATTACTTCTTTTCATCTTGACCCACACCTTACAAGCAGTGCACAATATATTTGGAACTATTTTTTATCTAAACAGAGCAGATGGCCTAGATATAGTATGGCTATTGAGAATAATTTCTCTATAGAGAGATCTAGTCTCTTATATCTGGAAGAGAAAATTTCTGTATAGGCTTTTATATGTCATAATACAAAATACCCTTACCTGCTCCTTTGTCTCTAAAGTAAATGGATCTATTTCCAATGATAAATATAGACTAATAACCTACCAATCATTGTTTTTTATTTTTTTGATATTTATTTATTTATTTGAGAGAGAGAGAGAGGTGGGGTGGAGAGCGGTAGAGGGTGAGGGAGAGAAACTGAAACAGATTCCACACTGAATTCAGAGCTCACTTGGGTCTCAATCCCATGACCCCAAGATCATGACCTGAGCCAAAACCAAGAGTCAGACACCCAACTGACTGCACCACCTAGGCGTCCCTAGCCTGCCTGTCCTTGTTTTTTAAAAAAGACAGTATGACCTCCAAATTATGTGAGAGAAATAAATTTCAGGAAAATTACAGAGAAATGCTATTCATTCTTTCTTCTCTTCTAGATACATATAGTAGTCATATCTTATTTGCTTCCCTGCTTCCTTTCCCCCATCCTAATAGGACTTGGATTTCTCAGTCATGAGATTTGGGTGGGTTTGACTCTCCCCACTTACAGTTACATCTCCAAGAGGACCTTAATTGGCTTAAGTTAATTGGTGTATCCTCTTCCTATGGAGACAATATTTTTGGCCAAGAGATGAGTATATGAAAAAATTGAAGTATTTATATTTGAAGAAACACTTGCTAAGAGTTTCTGAAGAAGAAAATTTCCTCTCACTTCAATGGAAGATACATAAAAAGATGTTCTTTCTCACACACTAAATAGGAAAAGCGAAGTTTATAAACCCAGGAGATACAGGCAGCCATCTTTAGATTTAGAATGAGTCAGTTTTAGAATGAAGTTGACATCATGGAAAGAAAAGTAGAGAGTCAGAAATAAAAGGGATATTCTTTTGTTGTTACCTACTAGATCAATCCTGGCCTGAAGGATTTCTACCTTTAGAATTTAAGTTATGTGTGTCAATAATGTCTTTATTTTTAAACCAATGAGAACTCTGCTGTTCTTGTTAACTTCAACTGAAAGTAAGTTTACTGAAACAGTACTCTAAGGTGAATTATGAAAAAACTTGAAACAGAAGCATAGTAACCACACAAGCTTTGCTCCTTCATGCTCAGCTTTACTGAGATTGATTTTAATGTTATGAGCAACTTTTATCAAGGGTTTTTATTTTTTATTTTTTATTTTTAAGGGTTTTTATTTTTTAAATTATGATATGAAGATCCTTCTACATTTGCTATAAAAATGTCTCCCAAAGAGATTATTTTATTTTCAGTCTTCTTCATATTAGATCTCACAGAAGAAGGTTCTTTTAGAACTTAACAGCACAATAATCCACATCTTTCTTGAAGGATTACTGTATAATCTCTTGTCTCATAATATGAACTATGTCATTCAGTGATTTCTCTTTGCGTGGTGACTATTAAGATCTAAGCCAAACAAGAGTAATTGTATAGCATCTTAACAAGTTTCCCTGCTTCCAATCTTGACCCACTTTAACTTATACTCAACACAGCAGAGCTCTTTAAAAAATATTACTCAGATCATCCCTCTGTGAGTTTAGTGTGCAAAACACCCTTAAGAGAATGTTAATCCTACCTAATACTGAATAATTACAAAATAATATTTCTTGGGTCCATCAGAAAGTTGACCTCTCAATGCAGGAAACTTGAGAGAACACTGCCTCTGTGGTATAGGCATACAGAGATGACTGGATTCCATCTGGAGACAGATAAAACAGTATATCCTTCCTTGGACTTTCTCTCATATGAAGCAAAGTCCCTAAACCATTTGGAAGGGGCAGAAAACAGTCCTGCTCCCAGGATTTAAGCAAGGATCATTTGCACTGGAAAAAGGATAGGGGCTAACCATTCATTCTCTGAGGAAGGGATAGGAAACACCCCAACTTAGAGAACACAAGAAAATATATACTATTTCAGGGAAATGGAAGAAACAAAAACTCTATGCTTCCGAGAGAGGGGACAGGATACGCTCTTGGGTCCAGGGTCTTATACCAACACAAGGAAGAAGGGAAAAAACTCTTTTCAACCCCAAACCTTCTACAAATATAAGAGAGATTTTGGCTAACACAAGAAGTGAGGGAAGTAATGCTGCTGAGAAAGGCTGATCCCCAAATTCCAGATGCTGCAGATCATGCTAAAGACTGAGTTTGGACCAGGAGAACCTAGAGAAACCCTTGTCCTCATGACAAGCCTAGAATTTACTAACAAGCAGCAGAAACCTCCCTGTTTCCTTCCACTGGTGGAGGGAAAGTGCTTGGAGAGAGATCTCTTCCTGGAGCAGAGGTGGGGCACAAATATTGAGAAAAATGTTCCAGAAATCTAGTCCTCATTCTAAACACAAGTAAAAACAGCACACTACTATTCAATGCCTGTGGCTTGCTGAAGGTAAAAGATAGAAACAAGGAAACAAAACACAGCTCAATTCCTGACTAGACTTACCTAACATCCTATCAAGAAAGGTTGATTATTGGTCCAGTAAAGAAGCAATGAGTTCTTATTACATTCAGATAGTTTATTACTTACGTACAGCAATTACAAGAGCAGCCAAACCTAGGAGTTTCCCAAACAGGGAAGTCCTCTTTCCCTTGTTCCACAGGACAATAATGGCACAAAAATGTTCAGATGGCTGCAACACAAGTGGTGAGACATAGCCTGTGTCATAGTGGACTTAATTAGTTTTAAATCCTGTGGTTTTACCCTAAAGATGACAGTCCAGAAATCTTCGTACCTCATCAGAACCTGGGTGGCAATGAGAAGCTGTCTCATGACAGCTTCCTAGGAAGATAGGGAGGCAAGTGGGAACTACCCTAGTAGGAGCTTCTCACAACTCTATTTTGCTCTCATTACCTGGAAAGATCACATGGCATTCTACAAAGAGCTAGAACAGCTACACTGAAGCCTTGGCTATGTGGTCTGTTTAAGTAAGTGCAACATCATCAGGGCACTAACACAAAGCTCTTCCCCTATATACTCCACCTTAATAGCTTCACAGAAAGAGAAACATATTCATTTCTGGGCATAAATACTATTTATATCATTCTTTACTGTTTCCAACCACAATGTCCAGAATTAAATTAAAAATTATGATACATTAAAAATCAAGGGGGAAAAAAATGAACCTATTGTCAAGATAATGCAAACAACAGAATTGACTCAGACACAAAAATTGGAACCATTAGAGCATTTTATTTTTCAAAAACTATGATTCCTAAATGAAGTAGAAATTAAGACACTCTCGGATAAACAAAAGGGGAGGAGTTTGTCACTAGTAGACCTGCCTAAAAAAAAGGAAACCTTTAGGCTTCTATGAAAGGACTCTAGACATTAAAACAAAGACACATGAAAAACAAAAAAAAGAACAATGGTAAAGGTTGTTGTGCAGTTAAATCTAAAAGCCAGTAATATTACATACTTAGTTGATAATTACTCTTTATATTTTCCTACATGATTTAAAAGACAAATGCATAAAATAGTAATTATAGAGCTATGCTATTAAGCATGCAATGTATAAAGATGTAATTTGTGAAAATAACATAAAAATAGGTAAGGAGGTGTAACACAACTGATATTACATACTGTTGAATCAATGTTGGTATCAATTCAAGTGACTATTATAAAGTTAAGATGTTAATTGTGACACACAAGGTAACTGCTAAAGAAAAAACTAAAAACCAATTGCAGAAAAACTAGGTGAAATCGAGATAGTACACTAAAAAAATTAGACACAAAGTAAGTCAGTAATGAAGGAACTGAAGAACAACAAAAAAGGGTGTATGACATATAGAAAGGAAATAGCAAAATTGCAGGTCTTATCAGTAATTACTTTAAATGCAAAAGGATGAAATATTCCACTTAAAAGGCAGAGATTGCCAGAATGGTTGAAAGACATAATCTAACCATATGTTGTCCACAAGAGACTCACTTTAAACCTGAAGACACGTGGAGACTGAAAGTAAAAGGAAACCAAAAAGAAACACCAAACAATTTATAATCAAAAGAGAGCTGAAGTGGCTTTACTAGTATCAGACATAATATATTTTAAATCAAATTGTTATAAGAGACAAAAAATATACTGATAAATGTTCAATTCACCAAGAAAATATGACAATTATAAACATTTATGAATCAAAGAACAAGGGATTTAAAAAAATGACACCAAAAACTAACAGAATCAAAAGATCGATATACAGTTCTACAATGACAGTTGGAGAACTCAACACCCAATTCTCAAAAAAATAAAGAACTTGAACAATACTACAAACCAATCAGGGCAGACATATACAGCTGACCCTTGAACAACACAGGGGTTAGAAGTGCCAGCCCCCCACACAGTAAAAAATGCACATACAACTTTTGACTTCCTAAAAACTTAACTACTTTGCTGTTGACCAGAAGCCTTACTGAAAACATGACAGTTGATTAACATATATTTTGTATGTCATATGTATTATACACTGTATTCTTAAAATAAAATCATCCAGAGAAAACATTATTAAGAAAATCATAAGGAAGGGAGAATACATTTTCAATACTGTAACATATTTATTTAAAAAAAATTTCCATAACTGGACCTGCACAGTTTAAACCAATGTTGTTCAAGATTCAACTATAAGTAAAACAAAAAATGAAATTGGGGACTTTACTACCAACCTTATAGAAATAAACAAGTTATAAGAGAATACTAAGAACAATTGTATGTCAGCAACTTATGTAATACAGATAAAAGAGACAAATTTTTAGAAACACTCAAATAATCTAAACTAACTCAAGAAGAAATTGAAAATATCTATAGACCTACAATAAGAGTTGAATCAGTAATCAAAAATCTGCCAATAAAGAAAGCCCTGGACCAAAGGGCTTCACTGATGAATTACACCAAACTTCTAAAGGAATTAACAGCAATCCTGCTCAAAAGAGGGGGCACCTGGGTGGCTCAGTGGGTTAAGCCTCTGCCTTCGGCTCAACTCAATATCTCAGAGTCCTGGGATCGAGCTCTGCGTCAGGCTCTCTGCTCAGCAGGGAGCCTGCTTCCGCCTCTCTCTCTGCTTACTTGTGATCTCTCTCTCTGTGTCAAATAAATAAATAAAAATCTTTAAAAAAAAAAAAGAAGACAGAAGAGGAAGAAATGCCTCCTAATTTATTCTCTGAGGCCATTATTGTCCCGTTATCAAAACTAAATATAGTACATGAAAATAAAATTATAGACTCATATTCTTCATGAATATAGATACAAAACTCCTCAAAAAAGTATTAGCAAACCAATCATGGACAAGTAGGAGTCATTCCAGGAATACAAGTGTGGTTCAGCATAAGGAAATCAATTAATATAATACACCAAATAACTGGCTGAAAGGGAAAAAATTACCATCTTAGTTGATACAGCAAAGGCATTTGACAAAATCCTAGATTGCTTCATGGTAATAAAATTCAGGAAACTAGTAATAGAATGGAACTTCCTCAATATGATAAATGACATTAATGGGAAAACCACAGCCAATAATATACTCAGTAGTGAAAGACTGAAAGTTTTCTCCCTAAGATCAGAAACAAGATATGGTTGCCTGTTTTTACCACTGGTATTCATCTTTTTTTTTTTAAGATTTTATTTATTTGACAGACAGAAATCACAAGTAGGCAGAGAGGCAGGCAGAGAGAGGAGGAAGCAGGCTCCCTGCTGAGCAGAGAGCCCAATGCGGGGCTTGATCCCAGGACCCTGGGATCACAACCTAAGCCGAAGGCAGAGGCTTAACACACTGAGCCACCCAGGCACCCCACTGGTATTCATCTTTGTACTGGAAGTTTTAGACTAATTAGACATGGAAAAACATAATAAAAAGTCTTCTGGAGTGGAAAAGAATAAAACTATATTTCCAGATAGTCCACACACACAAAAAAACAAACCATTAAAACTTACTGTGCAAAACTGCAGTTTCCAAAATCAACACTCCAAAATCAGTTTTGTTTCTATACACTATCATTAAACAATCTTACAAGGCAATTAAAAAAGCAATTACATTGATCATAGCATCTAAAAGAAGAAAATGCCTAGGAACATATTTAAGAAGGTGAAAGATATGTATAATGAAACAAACTAGTTAAATGGAAAGACACCCTGCACTCATGGATTGACAAACTTAATACTGATAAGATTTCAATAATATCCAAACTGACCTACAGACTGAACACTATTCCTATCAAATTTCTAACAGACATATTTGTAGAAAAGGAAAATGTAATCCTAAAATTCATAGGAGTAGCAAGGGGCCCTCATAGCTAGAACAAACTGGAAAAAGAATGAAATTGGAGGATTCACAATTCTTGATTTAAAAATTTATTACAAAACTTCAGCAATTAAAATTGTGTCATACTGGCATAAGGATAGACCTACAAATATATGGAATAGAGTTGTGAGTCAATAAATAAATCCATATACCTCTGGCCAATTGGTTTTTGATAAGGATGCCACGCCTATTCAGTGAGGAAAGAAGAGTCTCTTCAACAAATAGTATGGGAACAACTGGATTTCCACAAGCCAAAAAGTAAAGTTGGGCCTCTACCTCAATTGCCAAAGTTAACTCAAAGTAAATTTTTTAAAAAATGAATTAAAATTCATAAATATAAGAGCTAAAAAAAAACTTTCAGAAAAAGCATAGGAGTAAATCTTCATGACTTGGGATTCTTAGCTATGGCACTGAAAACACAGGTAACAAACAAAAGAGATAGATGAGATTTAATGAAAATTTAAAACATTTGTGCACCAAGGGACATTATCAAGAAAGTAAAAATGCGGAGGGAGGAGTCAAGATGGCGGAGAAGTAGCAGGCTGAGACTACTTCAGGTAGCGGGAGATCAGCTAAATAGCTTATCTAAAGATTGCAAACACCTACAAATCCAACGGGAGATCGAAGAGAAGAAGAACAGCAACTCTAGAAACAGAAAATCAACCACTTTCTGAAAGGTAGGACTGGCGGAGAAGTGAATCCAAAGCGACGGGAAGATAGACCAAGGGGGGAGGGGCCGGCTCCCGGCAAGCGGCGGAGCAACAGAGCACAAAATCGGGACTTTTAAAAGTCTGTTCCGCTGAGGGACATCGCTCCAGAGGCTTAACCAGGGTGAAGCCCACGCAGGGTCAGCGTGGCCTCAGGTCCCGCAGGGTCACAGAAGGATCAGGGGTGTCTGAGTGTCGCAGAGCTTACAGGTATTAGAACAGGGAAGCCGGCTACAGAGACAGAGCCGAGGAGTGAGCTCTAAGCTCGGGGTTACCTTGAACCGGTCGCAGGCTCGGTCAGCTCGGAGCGCGGCCGGAGGCAGGGTGACGGGAGTAAATCGGCGCTGTTCTCTGAGGGCGCACTGAGGAGTGGGGCCCCGGGCTCTCGGCTCCTCCGGGCTGGAGACCGGGAGGCCGCCATCTTCATTCCCGCCCTCCGGAACTCTACGGAAAGCGCTCAGGGAACAAAAGCTCCTGAAAGCAAACCCGAGCGGATTACTCAGCCCAGCCCCGGGTAAGGGCGGTGCAACTCCGCCCGGGGCAAAGACACTTGAGAATCACTACAACAGGCCCCTCCCCCAGATCAACAAGAAGCCCAGCCAGGACCAAGTTCACCTACCAAGGAGTACAGTTTCAATACTAAGGAGAGGAGCGGAATTCCAGAGGAGGAGAAAGCAAAGCACGGAACTCATGGCTTTCTCCCCATGATTCTTTAGCCTTGCAGTTAATTTAATTTTTTTTCTTTTTCAATTTATTTTTCTTCTGCTGCTAAATTTTTTTAACTTTTACCCTTTTCTTTTTTAATGTTTTTTAACTAGTATATCTAATATATATATATTTTTTTCCTTCTTATATTTTTTTCTTTATTGGTTTTCTTTTTTTAATTGTTTCTTTCTTTTTTTTTCTTTTTTTTTTTTCTTCTTTCTGAACCTTTTTTTATCCACTTTCTCCCCCCTCACGATTTGGGATCTCTTCTGATTTGGCTAAAGCATATTTTCCTGGGGTTGTTGCCACCCTTCTAGTATTTTACTTGCTCCTTCATCTACTCTTATCTGGACAAAATGACAAGGCGGAAAAATTCACCACAAAAAAAAGAGCAAGAGGCAGTACCAAAGGCTAGGGACCTAATCAATACAGACATTGGTAATATGTCAGATCTAGAGTTCAGAATGACGATTCTCAAGGTTCTAGCCGGGCTCAAAAAAGGTATGGAAGATATTAGAGAAACCCTCTCGGGAGATATAAAAGCCCTTTCTGGAGAAATAAAAGAACTAAAACCTAACCAAGTTGAAATAAAAAAAGCTATTAATGAGGTGCAATCAAAAATGGAGGCTCTCACTGCTAGGATAAATGAGGCAGAAGAAAGAATTAGCGATATAGAAGACCAAATGGCAGAGAATCAAGAAGCTGAGCAAAAGAGGGACAAACAGCTACTGGACCATGAGGGGAGAATTCGAGAGATAAGTGACACCATAAGAGGAAACAACATTAGAATAATTGGGATTCCAGAAGAAGAGGAAACAGAGAGGGGAGCAGAAGGTATATTGGAGAGAATTACTGGAGAGAATTTCCCCAATATGGCAAAGGGAACAAGCATCAGAATCCAGGAGGTTCAGAGAACCCCCCTCAAAATCAATAAGAATAGGTCCACACCCCGTCACCTAATAGTAAAATTTACAAGTCTTAGTGACAAAGAGAAGATCCTGAAAGCAGCCCGGGAAAAGAAGTCTGTAACGTACAATGGTAAAAATATTAGATTGGCAGCAGACTTATCCACAGAGACCTGGCAGGCCAGAAAGAGCTGGCATGATATATTCAGAGTACTAAACGAGAAAAACATGCAGCCAAGAATACTATATCCAGCTAGGCTATCATTGAAAATAGAAGGAGAGATTAAAAGCTTCCAGGACAAACAAAAACTGAAAGAATTTGCAAATACCAAACCAGCTCTACAGGAAATATTGAAAGGGGTCCTCTAAGCAAAGAGAGACCCTAAAAGTAGTAGATCAGAAAGAAACAGAGACAATATACAATAACAGTCACAGGCAATACAATGGCACTAAATTCATATCTCTCAATACTTACCCTGAATGTGAATGGGCTAAATGCCCCAATCAAAAGACACAGGGTATCAGAATGGATTAAAAAAACAAAACCCATCTATATGTTGCCTACAAGAAACTCATCTTAAACCCGAAGACACCTCCAGATTTAAAGTGAGGGGGTGGAAAAGAATTTACCATGCTAATGGACATCAGAAAAAAGCAGGAGTGGCTATCCTTATATCAGATCAATTAGATTTTAAGCCAAAGACTATAATAAGAGATGAGGAAGGACACTATATCATACTCAAAGGAACTGTCCAACAAGAAGATCTAACAATTTTAAATATCTATGCCCCTAATGTAGGAGCAGCCAACTATATAAACCAATTAATAACAAAATCAAAGAAACACATCGACAATAATACAATAATAGTAGGGGACTTTAACACTCCCCTCACTGAAATTGACAGATCATCCAAGCAAAAGATCAACAAGGAAATCAAGGCCTTAAATGACACACTGGACCAGATGGACATCACAGATATATTCAGAACATTTCATCCCAAAGCAACAGAATACACATTCTTCTCTAGTGCACATGGAACATTCTCCAGAATAGATCATATTCTCGGTCCTAAATCAGGTCTCAACCGTTATCAAAAGATTGGAATCATTCCCTGCATATTTTCAGACCACAATGCTCTGAAGCTAGAACTCAATCACAAGAGGAAATTTGGAAAGAACCCAAATACATGGAGACTAAACAGCATCCTTCTAAAGAATGAATGGGTCAACCAGGAAATTAAAGAAGAGTTGAAAAAATTCATGGAAACAAATGATAATGAAAACACAATGGTTCAGAATCTGTGGGACACAACAAAGGCAGTCCTGAGAGGAAAATATATAGCGGTACAAGCCTTTCTCAAGAAACAAGAAAGGTCTCAGGTACACAACCTAACCCTACACCTAAAAGAGCTAGAGAAAGAACAAGAAAGAAACCCTAAACCCAGCAGGAGAAGAGAAATCATAAAGATCAGAGCAGAAATCAATGAAATGGAAACCAAAAAAACAATAGAACAAATCAACAAAACGAGGAGCTGGTTCTTTGAAAGAATTAATAAGATCGATAAACCCCTGGCCAGACTTATCAAAAAGAAAAGAGAAAGGACCCAAATAAATAAAATCATGAATGAAAGAGGAGAGATCACAACGAACACCAAAGAAATACAGACAATTATAAGAACATACTATGAGCAACTCTACGCCAACAAATTTGACAATCTGGAAGAAATGGATGCATTCCTAGAGACATATAAACTACCACAACTGAACCAGGAAGAAATAGAAAGCCTGAACAGACCCATAACCAGTAAGGAGATTGAAACAGTCATCAAAAATCTCCAAACAAACAAAAGCCCAGGGCCAGATGGCTTCCCGGGGGAATTCTACCAAACATTTAAAGAAGAACTAATTCCTATTCTCCTGAAACTGTTCCAAAAAATAGAAATGGAAGGAAAACTTCCAAACTCATTTTATGAGGCCAGCATCACCTTGATCCCAAAACCAGACAAGGATCCCATCAAAAAAGAGAACTACAGACCAATATCCTTGATGAACACAGATGCAAAAATTCTCACCAAAATACTAGCCAGTAGGATTCAACAGTACATTAAAAGGATTATTCACCACGACCAAGTGGGATTTATTCCAGGGCTGCAAGGTTGGTTCAACATCTGCAAATCAATCAATGTGATACAACACATTAATAAAAGAAAGAACAAGAACCATATGATACTCTCCATAGATGCTGAAAAAGCATTTGACAAAGTACAGCATCCCTTCCTGATCAAAACTCTTCAAAGTGTAGGGATAGAGGGCACATACCTCAATATTATCAAAGCCATCTATGAAAAACCCACCGCAAATATCATTCTCAATGGAGAAAAACTGAAAGCTTTTCCGCTAAGGTCAGGAACACGGCAGAGATGTCCGTTATCACCACTGCTGTTCAACATAGTACTAGAAGTCCTAGCCTCAGCAATCAGACAACAAAAGGAAATTAAAGGCATCCAAATCGGCAAAGAAGAAGTCAAACTATCACTCTTCGCAGATGATATGATACTATATGTGGAAAACCCAAAAGGCTCCACTCCAAAACTGCTAGAACTTGTACAGGAATTCAGTAAAGTGTCAGGATATAAAATCAATGCCCAGAAATCAGTTGCATTTCTCTACACCAACGACAAGACAGAAGAAAGAGAAATTAAGGAGTCAATCCCATTTACAATTGCACCCAAAACTATAAGATACCTAGGAATAAATCTAACCAAAGAGACTAAGAATCTATACACAGAAAACTATAAAGTACTCATGAAAGAAATTGAGGAAGACACAAAGAAATGGAAAAATGTTCCATGCTCCTGGATTGGAAGAATAAATATTGTGAAAATGTCTATGCTACCTAAAGCAATCTACACATTTAATGCAATTCCTATCAAAGTACCATCCATTTTTTTCAAAGAAATGGAACAAATAATCCTAAAATTTATATGGAACCAGAAAAGACCTCGAATAGCCAAAGCAATATTGAAAAAGAAAGCCAAAGTTCGTGGCATCACAATTCCGGACTTCAAGCTCTATTACAAAGCTGTCATCATCAAGACAGCATGGTACTGGCACAAAAACAGACACATAGATCAATGGAACAGAATAGGGAGCCCAGAAATAGACCCTCAACTCTATGGTCAACTAATCTTCGACAAAGCAGGAAAGAATATCCAATGGAAAAAAGACAGCCTCTTCAACAAATGGTGTTGGGAAAATTGGACAGCCACATGCAGAAAAATGAAATTGGATCATTTCCTTACACCACACACGAAAATAGACTCAAAATGGATGAAGGATCTCAATGTGAGAAAGGAATCCATCAAAATCCTCGAGGAGAACACAGGCAGCAACCTCTTCGACCTCAGCCGCAGCAACATCTTCCTAGGAACATCGCCAAAGGCAAGGGAAGCAAGGGCAAAAATGAACTCTTGGGATTTCATCAAGATCAAAAGCTTTTGCACAGCAAAGGAAACAGTTAACAAAACCAAAAGACAACGGACAGAATGGGAGAAGATATTTGCAAATGACATATCGGATAAAGGGCTAGTGTCCAAAATCTATAAAGAACTTAGCAAACTCAATACCCAAAGAACAAAGAATCCAATCAAGAAATGGGCAGAGGACATGAACAGACATTTCTGCAAAGAAGACATCCAGATGGCCAACAGACACATGAAAAAGTGCTCCACATCACTCGGCATCAGGGAAATACAAATCAAAACCACAATGAGATACCACCTCACACCAGTCAGAATGGCTAAAATTAACAAGTCAGGAAATGACAGATGCTGGCGAGGATGCGGAGAAAGGGGAACCCTCCTACACTGTTGGTGGGAATGCAAGCTGGTGCAACCACTCTGGAAAACAGCATGGAGGTTCCTCAAAATGTTGAAAATAGAACTACCCTATGACCCAGCAATTGCACTGCTGGGTATTTACCCTAAAGATACAAACGTAGTGATCCGAAGGGGCACGTGCACCCGAATGTTTATAGCAGCAATGTCTACAATAGCCAAACTATGGAAAGAACCTAGATGTCCATCAACAGACGAATGGATAAAGAAGATGTGGTATATATACACAATGGAATACTATGCAGCCATCAAAAGAAATGAAATCTTGCCATTTGCGACGACGTGGATGGAACTAGAGGGTATCATGCTTAGCGAAATAAGTCAATCGGAGAAAGACAACTATCATATGATCTTCCTGATATGAGGGAGAGGAGATGCAACATGGTGGGTTAAGGGGGTAGGAGAAGAGTAAATGAAACAAGATGGGATTGGCAGGGAGACAAACCATAAGTGACTCTTAATCTCACAAAACAAACTGAGGGTTAATGGGGGGAGGGGGGTTGGGGGGGTGGGATTATGGACATTGGGGAGGGTATGTGCTATGGTGAGTGCTGTGAAGTGTGTAAACCTGGCGGTTCACAGACCTGTACCCCTGGGGATAAAAATATATGTTTATAAAAAATAAAATTAAAAAAAAAGAAAGTAAAAATGCAACCTATAGAGTAGGAGAAAACATTTGCAAGTCCTATATTGATAAGTGTTTAATATCCAGAGTATATGAAGAGTCAACAACGAATTGACAAGCAACGCTGTTTCAAAACTGGTCAAGGGACATCAACCAAAAAAAAAAGAAAAAACCATCCAAATGAACAATAAGTACATAAAAAGCTGCACAACATCATTTTAATCATTAGGTAAATTAAAATTAAAGCCATAATGATCTATCACAACACACCTAATCAGATGGCTATAATAAAAAGAAATCAGAAAATAACAAGCATTTGTGGAGAAATTCAACCTTTGTATATTATTGGACTGGATGTAAAAAGAAAATGTGTAGAACAGTTTGGGGTTTCCTCCAAAAGTTCAATACAGAATTATCATATGACCCATCATTTCCTTTCCTTTGTCCCCCAAAGAATTCAAAAAGGGGATCAGATTGAAATGCCAATGTGCACTGCAGCATTATTCACAACAGTAAAAAGGTAGAAAGAATCCAAATGTCCAGCAACAGATGAAAAGATAAACAAAAAAATGCATATACAATGGTATATACATAGAATGGACTATTATTTGGTCATAAAAAAGAATGAACTTCTAATACAGACTATCCCATAGTTGAACCTTGAAATCATTGTGCTAATGAAATATCAGATATGAAAGGGAAAATGTTGTATGATTCCACTTTTATGAAATGTCTACTTTCAGCAAATTCATAAATACAGAAAGTAGATTTGAATTTACCAGTAGCTAGGAGGAAGGTGGAGGAATAAGTTATTGCTTCATGGGTACAGATTCCCTGTTTGGGAGGATGAAAAATTTTGCAAGATAGCAGGAAAACTGCCAAACACTTGGAAACTAAATGACACACTTCCAAATAACCCAAGGGTTATTTGGGAAAAAAAAGTTATTTGGAAAAAAATAGGTCATTTGGAAAAAAAAGGTTATTTGGGGGGAAAAAAGAAGTCTCAAGGACATTTAAAGAAAAAAAATGAACTGAATGAAAATAAATACACAACATAGCAAATTTTCTGAGGAACAGCTGAAACAAGGCTGAGAGGAAAATTTATAGCACTAAATTTGTACATTAGAAAGAGGAAACATCTCAAATCAATGAGGTGGTAATATAATGCCACCTGAGGAAATACAAAAGGGAGAGAAAAATAATATTAAAGCAATCAGAATGAATGAAATGATAAAGAGTAGAATCAATGAAATTTCAAAGATAAAGGCAATAGAGAAAGTCAATGAGACAAAGAGCTTGTTCTTTGAAAAGAAACCTCTAGCATGAATGAAAAAGAAAAAATAACATATGGTCAAAGAGAAAACACAGAGATGCTAGGATATATTTGGAATTAAGTGAAAACAAAATCACAACATATAAAAAATTGTGGGACACATCCAAAGCAGTGCTGAGAATGAAGCTTATAAAATTAAATGTTTATGTTAGTAAAGAATAAAAGTATAAAAGGAATAAGTTAATATTCTCCCTTAGGAAATTAAGAAAAGAAGGGTACCTGACTGGCTCAGTTGGAAGAGCATGTCCATGAGTTCGAGCCCCACATTGGGTGTGGAAATTACTTAAATAAATAAATAAAAATTAAAAAAAGAAATTTGGAAAAGAAGAGCAATTCAGACACAACACATGTAGAATGAAGAAACTAATAAATATAAAAGCAGAAATCGATAAAATTCAAAATAGATAAAATCAATGAAACAAAATGATTATTCTAAATGATTTTAAAAAGGTATTCCTTTAATGAAATTGATGAAGACAAAAGAAAGGGCAAAGATAATTTACCAGTATCAGAAATGAAAGAGCAAACATCACTACACATACTGCTCCAGGAATTAAAATCATAAAAAGTAAATATTAAGAAAAATTCTGTGCCAATGAATTTAATAGCTTAAATAAAATGGACAAAATCCTTGAAAGTCACAATTTACCAAAAGTTACTGAAGAAGGAATTGATAACCTGAAAAAAACAGTTTTAGTAAAATAGAATTTTTAGTTAAAATTTTTTTGCACACAGGAAAGTCCAGGCCTAAATGACTTCACTGGCAATGTCTACTAGACATTTAAGGGAAAATTAATACCAATGCTACCAGAACTCTTCTGGAAAATAAACAAGGAGGGACTTTCCTAAACCATTTTATGAAGCTCAAATTACTCTGAGACCAAATGGGACAAAGATATTACAAGAAAAGGAAACTAGAGAACAGTATCCTTCATGAACTTTGGCACAAAAATCTTTAACAATATATTAGCAAGTCAAATCCAGCAATGAGTAAGAAAGATGATACTTTCTTACACAAGTGGTCATATTTATATATAAATGACCAAAGGAGAGTTTATTACAAGACTATGAGGTCAAAGCAGTATTAGAAAATCAATCAGGGGACGCCTGGGTGGCTCAGTTGGTTAAGCAGCTGCCTTCGGCTCAGGTCATGATCCCAGCGTCCTGGGATCGAGTCCCACATCGGGCTCCTTGCTCAGCGGGGAGCCTGCTTCTCCCTCTGCCTCTGCCTGCCATTCTGTCTGCCTGTGCTCGCTCTCTCTCCCTCTCTCTCTGACAAATAAAAAAAAAAAAAGAAAAGAAAATCAATCAGTGTGATTCACAATATCAACAAGCAAAAAATAAAAATTATATATGAGTATAACTATAGATGTATAAAAAGAATTTGACAAAATTCAACATCTATTCAAAAATTCTCAGCAAACTGGGAATATAAGGAAACATTCCCAACCTCATGAAAGGCATGTACAAAACATCAACAGCTGACATTGGCCTTCATAAAGAAAGACTGAATATTTTCCACTTCAGATCAGGAATAAGACAAAGATATTCACCCTCACCACTTATACTTAATATAATACTTCAGGTCTTAAGCAGTGCACTCAGGTAGAAAAAAAATGATATAAAAAGCATCTAGATTTGAAGAGAAGAAATTAAAGTGTCTTTATTCTCAGATGACATGACTGTCCATTTAGAAAATTACAAAGTCTTTCCAAAAAAGCTATTATACTTGAAAAGCAAGATTTTTGAACTCCACATGATGCAAGGTCAGTATACCAAAATCAGCTGAAATTCTCTATAACAGCAATGAAAGTTGCAAATTAAAATGAAGAAAATGGTACCACTTACAACAGCATCAAACTATGAAATACTCGTAATAGTCATAGAAATAATCTTAAAAAAGTATAAAAAGTCTAAAAATAGTCTAAAAAAGGAGCACAATGTTTGTATGATAAAAGGTACAGAACATTTTTGTAAGAACTGTAGAAAGACCTAAGTAACTGGAGACTGGAGTGTGTTTGTGTACATGTGTGTATAAAAAATATACATAAAATCTTTGAAAAAATAGTCTTTTCAAAAATGGTGCTGGAAAATTTATATATATATATATATAACATTGAAGAACCTTGCCCCTATGTCACAATATCTACAATATCTACAAAATTAAATGGAATATAAATAAAGTATAACCTGATATAAAACATAAAACTATAAAACTCCTAAAAGAAACTCTAGGAAAAACCATTCCTGACCTCAAAATTGATAAATTAGATATAATAAAAATTATACACTTCTACGCTTCAAAAGACAACTTTACAAAAATGAAAAGGTTGGACACAGACAAGGAAAAAGTATTTGCCAAATGCATAGCTGATAAAGCACTTGTATCCAGAATAGAAAAAAATACCTACAATTCAGTAATAAAAATAAGACAAATAACACAATTTAAAATGAGCAAAGATTTAAACATACTTCATCAAAAAAGAGATACAGATGGCAGATAAAGACATGAAAAGATGGTCAATAACATAAACCATAGGAAAATGTACACTAAAACCACAATGAGATACAATTACACTTTTACTAGATTATTTAATTTTTAAAAACTGTAAATATCAAATGGTGGCAAGGATGAAGAACAAATTGAACTCTCATAAATTACTGGTGAGAATGAAAATTGTACAGACATTTTAGAAAAGTGTTTGGCACTTTCTTCTAAAAATAAACATACAGTTATCATATGACCACACTGCTTCAATTCTAGAATTTCAGGAGAAATGAAAATATATGTCCACACAAAAACCTCTACACAAATGTTCATAGCAGCTTCATAATAGCCTCATAATAGCCCTAAACTGGAAACAATCCAAATCCTCATCAACTGATGAATGGCTAAACAAACTGATGTAGTTTTACAATAAGAATTATTTAGCAATAAAATGGAATGAACTACTAATAAACACAAGAGCATAGAAGAATCTCAGGAACATCATTCTAATTATAAGAAGCTAGATACAAAATTACATCTATCTCTCTATATATATACATATATTATACATATATAAAATTACACACACACACACACACACACAAACACACACACACACATATATGATTCCATTCTGGAAAAGACAAAATTGCCGAGAGGGAAATCAGATCAGTATTTGCCAGGGACTGGGAGTGGAGCTTCTGATTTCACTTAAAATAAATAAAAGCCAGTATTCTTCCAGTGACCTACAAAGGCCTATGTAATTTGACACCCCCATTACCTCTCTGACCTCATTTCTTATTCCTCTCTGGTCACTCACTCCATCTCAGCCATGCTGGACTCCTGGCTTTTCCTCAAACACACTCAGCACACTGCCTTTTTAGGGCTTTCACCCTGGTTATATTCTATGCCTAACAGGTATTCTTTTCCAAGATACCTGTTTGCTTTATTCCCTCTTCAGCCTCAAATTTCACCTTCTTAAGGAGGTCTACCCTGATTACCCAGTTTAATATTGACTCCTCCTCTCCACAGTCTCCAAACACTTGTCGTCTTCTAACATATTCAATAACTTACTAATTTTGTTTATTCTCATTTGTCTTCTCCCACTAGAATGTGAACATCATAAAGGTAGAGATCTTTGCCTGGTTTGTCTAGTGGTTTATCCCAAGCACATAAAAGAGTGAGAGCTCCATGCACAATAGGCTGAGATATTTATTAAATGAATGAATGTTACAGAAATAAAAATGAATAATTGTACCAGTTGTAAGAGAACGATTACTTCCTTTTCATTTTCATGGAATTTTTATTGCAATTTGTTTTATCTTGATAATAAGTAAAACATGTAACATATACAGCTGTTGAAGATTATATATACATATGGAAATACAAATGCCTCTTGAGAAAAATTCTAGGTCTTGTACATAGTGAAAATGGTAAACAAACCATGTTGGCAAATTTGCCTCTGTTTTATCTCTTATAATAAACCTTACTTGACTATTCCCACCCCATCCTGATTCTGCTTGCCATACCTCTTCATAGTAGCTTAATTTGTCTAGTTCATGATTGTCAAACCTGGCTGGCCATCAGGGTCACTGAAGAAACTTTTAAAAAAATAGTTCACTTCACCTCAGCAATCAGACAACAAAAAGAAATAAAAGGCATCTGAATTGGCAAACAAGAAGTCAAACTCTCACTCTTTGCAGATGATACGATACTTTATGTGGAAAACCCAAAAGACTCCACTCCAAAACTGCTAGAACTTGTACAAGAATTCAGTAAAGTGTTAGGATATAAAACCAATGCACAGAAATCAGTTGCATTTCTATACACCAACAGCAAGACAGAAGAAAGAGAAATTAAGGAGTCAGTCCCATTTCCAATTGCACCCAAAACCATGAGCTACCTAGGAATAAACCTAACCAAAGACACAAAGAATCTGTACTCAGAAAACCATAAAGTACTCATAAAAGAAATTGAGGAAGACACAAAGAAATGGAAAAATGTTCCATGCTCATGGGTTGGAAGAACAAATATTGTGAAAATGTCTATGCTACCTAAAGCAATCTACACATTTAATGCAATCCCTATCAAAATACCATCAACCTTTTTCAAAGAAATGGAACAAATAATCCTAAAATTTATATGGAACCAGAAAAGACCCCAAATAACCAGAGGAATGTTGAAAAAGAAACCAAATGGCGGCATCACAATTCAGATATCAAGCTCTATTACAAAGCTGTAATCATCAATACAGTATGGTACTGGTACAAAAACAGACACATAGATCAATGGAACAGAATAGAGAGCCCAGAAATGGACCTTCAACTCTATGGTCAACTAATCTTCGACAAAGCAGGAAAGAATGTCCAATGGAAAAGCAGTCTCTTCAACAAATAGTGTTGGGAAAAGTGGACATTCATATGCAGATGATGAAACTGGACCATTTCCTTACACCATACACAAAAATAGACTCAAAATGGGTGAAAGACCTCAATGTGGGGCACCTGGGTGGCTCAGTGGGTTAAGCCTCTGCCTTCAGCTCAGGTCATGATCTCAGGGTCCTGGGATTGAGTCCCACATTGGGCTCTCTGCTCAGCAGGGAGCCTGCTCTGCTTCCTTCTTTCTGCCTGCCTCTCTGCCTACTTGTGATCGCGGCCTGTCAAATAAATAAATAAAGTCTTTAAAAAAAAAAAAAAAACCCTCAGCGTGAGACAGGAATCCATCAAAATCCTTGAAGAGAATGCAGGCGACAACCTCTTCTACCTCAGCCAGAGCAACTTCTTCCTAGAAACATCACCAAAGGCAAGGGAAGCAAGGGCAAAAATGAACTATTGGACTTCATCAAAATCAAAAGCTTTTGCACATCAAAGGAAACAGTCAACAAAACCAAAAGACAGCTGACAGAATGGGAAAAGATATTTGCAAATGGCATATCAGATAAAGGGCTACTATCCAAAATCTATAAAGAACTTAGCAAACTCAACACCCAAAGAACAAAGAATCCAATCAAGAAATGGGCAGAGGACATGAACAGACATTTCTGCAAAGAAGACATCCAGATGGCCAACAGACACATGAAAAAGTGCTCCACATCACTCGGCATCAGGGAAATACAAACCAAAACCACAATGAGATACCACCTCACACCAGTCAGAATGGCTAAAATTAACAAGTCAGGAAATGACAGATGCTGGCGAGGATGCGGAGAAAGGGGAACCCTCCTACACTGTTGGTGGGAATGCAAGCTGGTGCAACCACTCTGGAAAACAGCATGGCGGTTCCTCAAAAAGTTGAAAATAGAGCTACCCTATGACCCAGCAATTGCACTACTGGGTATTTACCCTAAAGATACAAATGTTAATGATCCAAAGGGGCACATGCACCAGAATGTTTATAGCAGCACTGTCCACAATAGCCAAACTATGGAAAGAACCTAGATGTCCATGAACAGATGAATGGATAAAGAGGATGTGGTATATATAGATACAATGGAATACTACGCAGCCCTCAAAAACCTGAAATCTTGCCATTAGCAACAATGTGGCTGGAACTAGAGGGTATTATGCTAAGCAAAATAAGTCAATCAGAGAAAGACAATTATCATTGATCTCTCTGATATGAGGAATTTGAGAGACAGGGTGGGGGTTCTGTCAGGGTAGGGAGGGAAAAATGTAACAAGATGAGACCAGGGAGGGAGACTAACCATAAGAGACTCTTAATCTCCAGAAACAAACTGAGAGTTGCTGAGGGGTAGGGGAGAGGGATAAGGTGGCTGGGTGATGGACATTGGGGAGGGTTTGTACTATGGTGAGTGCTGTGAATTGTATAAGACTGATGATTCACAGACCTGTACCCCTGAAATAAATAATACATTATGTTAGTTTTTTAAAAAAAGTTCACTCCAAAGAAATGATGATCATTAGACATAGAAACTGGAAGTCTCTGTTTTTAATTATTTATTTACATAATTTAGATCATCACCCAAGTTTGGGACAAACTGCTCCCCATGATTCCTGGACATGAATCATAACTCTATAGCTAGATTCTGTATTCCTTAAGTGCTGTAATGAGTTCTCTTCTGTCTACCACAAGACTGATCAGGACCCTTAATAAGTAGGTGTTTGGTAATCAGAACTGGTTAATTTTGTTCATGATATTTCATTTCATGGCAAGGGTAAATACTCCCCTTTTTATTGAGATAAACACTCAGCTTCCATGACTATTCACAGGCCCTCATGGCCTGCCCACAGGGCTCTGTGCTTAAAACTCCATCCTCTAAACGGTCCTAGTCAAACTTTCCCTTTGTAAAGAGTAACTACATGAGGTTTTTGTTTATTATGCTGAGCAGACTTGCAGATAGAATAGATACGTAGAATCCTACCATATGTTGAACGACTTGTGATATCTGTAACTTCCTGAAGACGTGAAAATGGTCAGCCCAAACCAAAATAACACAATTTGACAGAGACCAATATAGTTATTACGTCATACTCCATTCTACTTTTAAGAATCCCTCTTGAACGCGGTGCTTGGGTGGCTCAGTGGGTTAAAGCCTCTGCCTTCAGCTCAGGTCATGGTCTCAGGGTCCTGGGATCAAGTCCCACATTGGGCTCTCTGCTCAGCAGGGAGCCTGCTTCCCCCTCTCTCTCTGTCTGCCACTCCGCCTACTTGTGATCTCTCTCTCTCTGTGTCAAATAAATAAAATCTTAAAAAAAAAATCCCTCCTGAAGAAGGGAATTGGGAGAAATTGGAGGGGGAGACAAACCATGAGGGACTGTGGACTCTGAAGAACTAACTGGGAGTTTGGGAGTCAGGGGGATGGGAGGCTGGGTGAGCCTGGTGGTGGGTATTGTGGAGGGCATGTATTGCATGGAGCACTGGGTGTGGTGCATAAATAATGAATTCTGGAACACTGAAATTAAAAAAATAAATAAATAAAAATAAAAACAGCTAAGGCTAGCTCAAAAAAAAATCCCTCCTGAAAATAATCAGAATTAATCAAAGTTTTATGTACAAAGATATTTGTTACAATACTTTTAAAATATGCAAATAAGTTTTATTCTAATTTTAAAACAACAGATTTAAGGAATGTTGAAGGTACAGAGGAACAATAAAATACCATCCACGAAAGTTTCATGTAGAAAAAAATCAATGTTCACATTTTGATGTATTGCCTTTCATTTTTATTACTATAGTTTTTTTCTTATGAAACTGTAATTACACATACATAATCTTATATTTTGCTTTTCTCAAATTGCATTGTTAGCATCTCCCCATTACATTAAATAGACAATTATTTAAAATATATTTTGAAGAATCCTAGTGCATATTTACCTATTTTCTTAGTGTTAAGCTTTATTTACATATTTTATTTACATATTTTCTTAGTGTAAAGCTTTAGATTGGGCAACAAATACTTTTATTCATACATATATGTTCATATCTCTGATTTTTATCTTAGGGTATGTTCTTAGGGGAGAAATGATTATATTAAGAGGTATGCTCTTATTTAAGGCATTTGAGACATATTATTACAAAGTAAATCCTCAGAAAGGTTTACAAGTTCATATACAGTCCAAAATACCTGATTTTTCTTTTAATATTACCTTTATGATTACTAGTAAGAAAGGACAGTTTATATTATAACTGCTAGTGGACTGTATTCTTTTGACAAACTAACTCAATGTTTCTTACACATTATACCACTAGTATTTTAATGTGTTTAATATTTATTTGTATGTTTGTTTTATATATTTTGAATACAGATCTTTAAAAAAAATTTTTTTTCACAAAATGCCATATACTGTTTTTTTTCAAATATGATGCATGTGTGGGGTATTTTTTTTAGATTTTATTTATTTATTTCACAGACAGAGATTACAAGTAGGCAGAGAGACAGGCAGAGAGAGAGGAGGGAAGCAGGCTCCTCACCGAGCAGAGAGCCCGACCTGGGGCTCGATCCCAGGACCCTGGGATCATGACCTGAGCCAAAGGCAGAGGCTTCAACCCACTGAGCCACCCAGGTGCCCTTTTGTTTTGTTTTGTTTTTTTGAAAGAGTTATTTATTTATTTATTTGACAGATAGAGATCACAAGTAGGCAGAGAGGCTGGCAAAGAGTGAGAGGGAAGCAGGCTCTCCACTGAACAGAGAGCCTGATGCAATGCAGGGCTCGATCCCAGGAGATCATTACCTGAGCTGAAGGCAGAGGTTTTAACCCACTGAACCACACAGGTGCCCCAAAATATTATGTTTTTTGACATTTAGAATTTCTAACTTTCATATAATCAAATGTATTGATTTATCTTTTATGCTTTCTTGTATGATTATAAGTTCTTTTCCATCAGGTAAAAACTTACCCATATTTTCCTATAGATGTTATTGGCATTTCTTATTACATATAACCCTCTAATTCTTATAAAATTTATTTTGTTGTGTCCTATGAGATAAAGGTATAATTGCACTTTTTTCAAATAGATATTCCATTACCTCTTTGCATTACCTAAGTGTCTCTGCGCCAGCATTATTTAACATTTTCAAAGCAGTAAAATTGAAAACAAAATCTTTCAAGGGGGAAATTACTAAATGCTGCCCAATGGCAAATACAAATTACTACAGAATAAAGGACATATGCTTACCATTTTTGAAGAATTTTAAGTGCATGGAAAAATTCATTGACATAATGTTAAGTAAAAACAACAGAATGTAAAAAAATATTCATACATGTCTTAGTCCATTCAGGTTGCTATGACAAAATACACAAACTGGATAGCTTATAAACAACATAAACTTATTTATAGTTCTGAAGGCTGGAAGTCCAAGATTGGGGTGCCAACACGGTCAGGTGAAGGCCTGCTTCCAGGTCACAGACTTCTCATTGTATCTTCACATGGAATAAAGGGCAAGGCATTTCTCTGGGGTCTCTTACATATGAACATTAGACCCATTCATTAGGTCTTTACTATCAGAACCTAAGCAATTCTCAAAAGTCCCATCTTTTAATACCATCACATTGGATGTTAGGATTTCAACATATGAATTTGGGGGAGACAAAAGCATTCAGACTATAGCAGTACAGTAAAACTTCTATTATCTAAATATCAAAAGTGGAAGGAAATATACCAAAATGTCAATGATTATTATATATTATTGTAGTGTATATTAATATATAATATATATGGTTGGATTATGTGTTTTCCTTTGTATATGTTATGCATTTTACAAGTTCCATTTAATAGTATGCATTATTTACATTGTTTTTAGGTATTTAGAAAAATCAGTTTTCTAGTGATCAATTTTCTAGTGACAACCCAAAGGAAATCAAATTGGATGGAGATTCATGTGAAAAAGATTCCTGGAGTCTTAATTGACACAAGATTTATATAAAGGAATTATCCATGTGCATTAGCTTTCCTAGCATCCACATCAACAGAAATATAGTGTCCAATTCATGGGTAACAATAGTCTGACACATTTCCATAATGGTTAGTCAACAAAGATTATACTGCATTTGGTTCTAGGTTTTGTATGTTAAAGAATATTGACAAACTGGAAAGCATTCAAAAAAGGTTTACTAGAGCAGTTAGGATTCAATTTATTTATTCATTCATTCATTTGTTTGGTATGGAAAGTGGTTAAAAGAACAAAAGATGCCACCAATTAAGACAAGACCAAAAAGGAAATTTATTTTCAAATGTTTAGGGGCACTTGGGTTGCCCAGTTGATTAAGTGTCCATCTCTTGATTTCAGCTCAGGTCTTGATCTCAGGGTTGTGAGTTCAAGCCCAGCATTGAGCTCCATGCTGGGCGTGGAGCTTACTTTAAAAAAAAAAAAAAAGATAAATGTTATTTTCCAATGTTTGAAGACTGCCTTAGGCAAGAGACAGTTTTCTATCACCTCAGAAGGAACAATAAAAGACAGAACCAAAACCAAAGTTTAGAGAAATGAATTTCGCATAGTAGTTCAGGCAGAAACCAGATGGCCACCTGTCAGGATATCCATAGAAAGATTCTTGCCTGCTTTACATGGCAAGGCAGATTAGATGACCCAAAATGTTTCTTTGAACCTTGAGATTCTCTGACTCTAAGATTATCTGATCACCTTTGCTTAGGAAAATATACTCTTCTATACCATTTACTATTACCCAGAACATGACAAATTCAAATTTGACTTACTTATTCATATGGCACTTAAATCTGTTTGCAGGCTAAGAATTGTAATGTTCATATGATGAAAATGTATATGCTGATACTACAAAAGAGTTCCCAAAAAAAGCAAAAAAATTAAGTTAGAAAATGTTTTTAAATTTAATAATGAAAAGCTCTGGAGAGTCATTCAGATAATGGTATTTCAATTTGTATAAGAGATATTTATTATGATACTGTTCACATGATACTAATAATGCTTTATACATGACAGAAAATATGAATTATAGACAAAATTCTAGTACAATAGCATCATCATGGTATCAAAGGCTACATTGCTCTCATAATTCATAGAGAGAAAATACCATTATGATTTAAGAATTAAATGTCACTCAAACCTTTTTTATTATGATGAAAGATGTGTAATTATACTTTTTGAAAGGCATTCAATCTAATGACATTAGAGAATATAAAACAAAGTAAGGATTCAACCAATGAGAATTTGAGTTATTTATCAATTTGGCATAAAACTGCTGTGCTCAGATCAGAATTGTGTCTGTTTTGTCAATGCATAGTCCAGATGACAGGTTCATTTTTAGTCACTTCACTTTAACTACCTATGAGCACTATTGAATACCATTGAATATCAGGACAATCACAGGATAGTTGGATATAGCCAGGTCACCCACTGTGAAAATGGGAGTTCTGATGTCCTGACTGGGCTAAGCTGGACACAATTCATGCATTAATCATTAACTAACTTCTTAATATTTCTCATCTAGACCTTACAATGGTACAAAGTTATCACTACTATTACATACCTTACATTTTAATCAACTTTTCAAGATTTATGCACAAATAAATAATGCAGAGTATGAGGTGATACAAACCATAAAAGAAGGGGAAATTAAGGTGTTTGGGAGAATTCAGAGGAGAGAAATACTGCTTTTGGATAGGAGGAATATGAAGGAAATGGTATTTGATTTAAGCCTAAAAAAAGGTATTTAGGATTTGGACATGTAAAGATAGGAGGACAAGAGAGGAAGATATTTTAGGAGAGGGGTGATGACATGCACACACGCAAAAACTGCTGAGAAGTAGAAAGCATATTTAGTAACCATGAGTAGTGTTGTAACCATGAAGTGAATGGCAGGAAGCAGTGTGCTGAGAGATTGAGACTGGAAAGATAAGCTAAGAGCAGACTTTAGGGGAGGGGGCCCAGAGTATATTGCTAAACAAACAGAAACTTGTTGTACTGAGAAGCTTCTAGGAACTGGGCACCTAGAGACCCTAAGATGCCTCACCTGCCAGAAATGGCTTCACTCTATACCTGACGGGAGAGGGGGATGGGCAAATGTTCCCCTTTCATCTGCTCCCAAACCCTTCTGATTGGACTGTGGCTTCTAGCCAAGTAGAGCTTTGATTTTTTTGAGGGAGCTCAGGAGCTATCAAAAGTACCTAAAGCTCTGTGCTGAGGAGAAATATAGTTGGCTTTTTTCCTCTCTAGACTCCATTCTACTTTTACTTGAGGTTGCTATGTAAAATGATTATTGTGTGGAATAGTATGTATGAGCTCAGGGAGAAGAAAAGAATGCAACATCAGATTAAATATTATAGGCAGAAAGTGAAATCTTTGGCCAAACAAAATAATTTACTGTATGGTTTTGAATAATGTGCTTTGTCATATTATCCATGTCTGTTCCCCTTAATGACTATAAGTAGCTGACAGCTGTCTATATGTGGATCCAGGAATGAAAACAAGGCTGAAATCTAACTTTTCATCAGTTATCATACATGTAGTCAATTTCTGCTTAAACCAATTTCTGTATTTGACATATGTTGATGTGGCTTCTCACCAGAGATGTTGGAATTGAATGGGTAATATATATAAAGGCTGTGACACATCGCCAATAGAGATAACAGAGGCAATAAATAATAGTAATATAATTGCAAGGCAAGAAGCAGGCTGATTGCCTTTAACAAATACATCTTGAGAACTTCGCTTCTTGCTTAGCATAGACTGTGGGGTACAGCAATAAAAAGGATCTAGATAAAGGGACTATATAATTTATTGTTGAGACAAGAATGTTTTTGAGAAAAAAAGACTCACTATAAAGTTAGAATGGAAAAATAAATAGTAAACATGGGCTGTGCAGAGAAAACTGAGATGTATGGGCATTCTAGATTTTTAAAATATGGTCTGGGGGCACCTGGGTGGCTCCGTTGGTTAGGTATCCAACTCTAGATTTAGGCTTGGTTGTGATCTCAGGGTCATGGGATCTAGCTCTGAGTCAGGTTTTGCAATGGACCTAGAGCCTGCTTGGGATTCTCTCTCCCCTACCCATGCCCCTGCCCCACTTGCATACCCTTTATCTTGCTAAAAATTAACTAATTAAAATTAAAATATGGTCTACAGCTTGATAGAGTTAGCAAGTCAAAAATTCTCAGTGTACAGGGGCGCCTGGTGGCTCAGTTGGTTAAGCAGCTGCCTTCAGCTCGGGTCATGATCCCAGGGTCCTGGGATCAAGCCTCACTTCAGGCTCCCTGCTCAGCAGGGAGTCTGCTTCTCTCTCTCCCTCTGTCCCTTTCCCTGCTCATTCTCCTCCCCACCCAAAATAAATAAATAAAACCTAAAAAAAATCTTAAAAAAATTCTCAGCATACAAAGTGGCATATGACCAAACACAAGATGACCTGAGTTGGAAAAAAAAAAGTAAGAGTTCTGAAAAGGAACCATAAATAATCAAAGGAACCATAATAATCAAAAAAGTAAGATTGGCATAGCCGGCAAGGTAAAGGGGAGGTGGAAGCTGTAAGGAGTCTGTAATTAAAAGTGGAAAGTAGATGTGAATTGGATGTGAGAGGGAGCCTCAGGAAGTATGCCTGACCTGAATCTCTGCTTATTTTAGTGGAATGGATACCTGAATAGAACTTTTTGTAAGGACAACTCCATTGACTCCCATTGGCTATCCTTGAAAAGCAGTCTCAAAAGATAGCACTCCTTACTTCTCCTGTAAGAAGTGATTTCCCTTTTTAGAAAGCCAACTCCAATGATGGATTCCCTGCATGTCAGGCTCAATAGGCAGGGATGTGATTCCATCAGAAAGTGGTATGCAGTATGTGCACTTTAAAATTACTAGGAGAATAATAGTTTGCAATCTTTATGTAAATTAGTAAGCTTTTCTGCCTCTATCACTCCCTCTCAGCATGGCAGGAAAAGTGCAAACTTCATCCTTTTGGAAAGAAACTGACTGATGTAATATTAATAAAGATTACTAACAAAGTAAGCACTATGACTCAGGTTGTAGAGTGCTGTGGGATCTGGATGGTGAACATATTTATTCAACAACAGGACAAGTTATTTAGATGTTTTAAAGCAGATGACACCACCTCTCTAAATTGGGGGGAGCCTTTGGGAGAGAGGTAGTGTGGCGATGTGTGGGGAGGGACCACCTGAGAGAAGGGAATTATTTTATTAGGATTAAGTGGTATGCAAAAAGGAAGGGAAATTTGGTTAAAAACTCACGGCACATCCACAGAAGAGTATGCAAGCCTTCAATTTCCTCTCGAAAATGATTGCATTTCCCCGTCTTGTCTTACTGACCACCACAGGAATTGATTTAAGCCATAGTGTTCCTCAGCAGAAGGGTGCTGTGCTGGGTCTTTCAGATCATAGCCATATGTAACTGGCCAAAGTAGATTTTTTTAATTAAAAAAATCAAATAGTGAGAGACCTGGACATTTCCAGTGACTGGTAAAGCAAGGCAACTGAGACAGTTTTACCCATTTTTATGAATTTTTGTTTCAGACCATCTGCATTTGGGCTGCTATACTGTTACTGGGTAGCTTAAATGATAGACATTTATCTTCTCTCAGTTCTGGAGGCTGGAAGTCTGAGATCATGGTACCAGATTGGTTGGATTCTGGTGAGAATGACCCTCTTCTTGACCTGCAGATGGCTACTTTCTCACTGTTTGCTCACATGGCCTTTCCTTGGTCATGAATTTGGAGAGAGGGAGCTCTAATGTTTATTTCTCTTATAAGGACACTGATGCCACTATGGGGGCTTCACCTTCAAGACTTCATTAAAACCTATTTACCTCCCAGAGGCCCCATCTTCAAATACCATCACGTCGGGGGTTAGGGCTTCAACATACGGATTTGGGGGGTGGGGTGGCACACAAACATTTAGTCCATAATGAAAACTTAGCTAGGGACAGACTTTTAAGGAAGAGTCAGAAGGGATCCACTGTCTTAAATGTAAAATCAACCCATATCCCATCCTCCCCAACCTTTCCTGAATTCAAGGATTATTTACCCCTGCCAAGACAGAGAGAGATTGAAATTGATAAAGAAAGAGAAAGAAAAAGATTGAGCACTAGCTTTAGCAGGGTAGCAATTATCTTCATAAACTGAGGGACTTCTGTTCAATGGCAGCCACTGCATATCGTGTCTGGGGATCCATCAAGCTTTGCAAGGTAGGAGATTGTGACACATGCATCTGTGGTATCTTAGTCTGTCTGGGCTGCCATAACAAAAATATCATAGACTAAGTGTCTTATGAACAATGGAAATTTATTTCTCATAGTTGTGGAGTCTGGGGAAGTCCAAGATCAAAACACTGGTAGGTTCTGAGTCTGGTGAGAACCCTCTTCCTGGTTCATCGAAGTCCATCTCCTCACTGTGTTCTCATGTGACAAAAGGAATGAGGGAGTTCTCTGGGGTCTCTTTTATAAGGGTTTTGTGAATGGGATATTCATGACGGCTCCACTCTCGTGACCTAATCACCACGTAATACATACGCCATGAGCCAATGGAGATTCTTCCCATGAATAAATTTCAACGTTATTGGGGAGATAAACTTAGACAGCATACATTAATCAGGAACTATACCCATTTTTATAAGTGAAGAATTTGAGGCCTAGCAAAGCCTTCAGTGACTTATTCAAGGCCAAGAACTAAGTTACCAAGGAGACACAAAGAATAATCCAGGTCTTCTGAGTCCTAGCAGAGTTCTTTTCTTCAAAAGCATAATGCTGACCTGAAATCTTAAAAGACTCCTAGGGCCTCCTTTGATAGGTATTCTCCTATTGGCTAGAAAGGTAACTAAGGTCATTTTTATAAAGGAAAGGGAATTAAAGAAAGATAATATTGCTGCCATTTCTCAAAGATTTGTAGTTCATTTATATCTGTCACAGTGAATAACTCATAGAACAAGGGACACAGGTGACAGTACAGAGGACAGAGTGAGGCTGTCCTGACTTCAGATTTTTCAGAGAAAAAAGAGAAGTTTCATTATTATTTTAAAGGAAATTAGAGGATTGTTTTGGTACTGTTGCATGGTACCAGTGGATTAAGAAAACCAAAAGAATAGGCACTCTTTATGACTCTGAGGGTTTAATAAGGAGGGAGCCCTGGGGAGTGAAGGTACAAGTTTGCACTACAAAAGATGACTGAGCTTATTGTAAAATAAGTAACTGCTATTAGTAAATACATTAGATAGATACATTTAAAATTCTATTGCTCTTATATAAACCATGAATCTTCCAGGGAACCTTTCATTCAATTAAACGATTGGCTTGGATTGGGACCCTGCTACGCTATGCACTTCATTTACATTGGCAAAATTCAAGTACTGTTTTCCTTTTATTGACAAACACTAAAGACTAATGAACTAAGGGGACCACCAGTTCAAACAAACATGAAGAATGTCAACATTGGAGTTATGAACATGCTCCTAATTAATTAATTTAATAATTGTTTCCTTATGGTTTAGCATATTAAGTCAAATCTGGTGTTTATAATAAGATAGATGTATGCAAAATATAAAATCTAATCTCAACACACACATACAAATACAAACACACACAAGAATATTAATTAGACTTCCAGCAACTTCAGCCTGGATCCTAAAAATAGACCAAAAATTAAACCTGAAATAGTTTTCATAAATTCCATGAACTAAAGCCCAAGTATTTTAGTATTTTATTGCCTAGAAGTATTTCATCCCTTACTCACATTCACATATTGCTATGTCTGTATCCATATATAGATACCTATATATCTTTGTACACAAGCAAAATAAGCTTACTCATTTCATTCTCCAATCTATAGAATATTAGAAAGAACAGATTAGAAGCTACAAGCAAATAAAGAAAGCTGTCATTTCAGGCTGACATACCACAGTGAAAATTGACAGACATTCTTGTAGAAAGCTAGAGAATAAAACTTCTAAGACTATACTCAACCAATTTTTTTCAGTGCTTTTAGCACTGAAATTTTGTGCTGAAGATATTGATGACATATCTCAATAAACAGCAAGGACATGATAATGTGTTGCATGGTCTGATATTTGATGTTCATATTGATCTGTTTCTTCAGTTATCAAGCAAACATTTTTTATACTCAGACTATTTTATCATCTTAGATATGAATTTGTGTAAGATATAATCTATTTCTTGCTGCCTTTCTAAACATTTCAGTCCTTAAATAAGCAAGTTTAAGGGGTTTTTTTTTGAAAATTAACATTTTTAGAATGTCTCCATTGATGATACTAGATTAAAAGAAAATTATCACACGTATGAGAGAAAAAATGTAAATTCATAGCACAGGGAAAGAAATAGAACTTGGAAGATGCCTTGGTGGCTCAAACAGTTACATGTCTGCCTTCTGCTCAGATCATGATCCTAGGGTCCTGGGGTTGAGTCCCGCATTGGGCTCCCTGCTCGGTGGGGAGTTTGCTTCTCCCTCTCCCACTGTCCCTGCTTGTGTTCCCCTTCTCACTGTGTCTCTCTCTGTCAAATAGATGAATAAAATCTTCAAATAAAAAAAAAGCACCTAGAATGATGCCTGGCACACAGAAGACCCTAAATAAATATAACTATACTTTGTCAATTTCACATTTTTTATCACATTGAATTCCTCATGCCATAGCCCTGGTGTAAAGGAAATCAATAGCATTTATGGACCAAATGTGTCATCAAAAAATTTATGCTTTGAAATCCTGACCCCTCAATGTGGTACTATTAGGAGGTAGAGCCTTTGGGAGGTGAATAGGTCATGAAAGTGGAGTCCTTATGAATAGGATCAGTGTCCATATAAAAGAGACCCCAGAGAGCTTTCTGGTTCCTTCTGCTGTGAGGACACAGTGAGAAAATGGTATCTATGAACCAAGAAGTAGGCCCCCACCAGACACCAAATCTGCCAGTGACTTGATCATGAAGTTCCCAGCCTCTAGACCTGCGAGGAATAAATATTTGTTATTTAAAACCACCTACTAGTCTATGGTAGTTTTGTTAGAGCACCCCAAATGGACTAAGACAAACAATATTAGCATTATTTTTCTCTAAATGACTCTTGTTAAGAACAGAGATTTCCAGGCCCCGAATACCTGGAGATTTTCAATTAGGTAGATGAGAGGATCTTGTTCTTTTGTATGTGACAATATTTTAACACATTAATCTGAGGCACAGTCAGATTTGAGAACCTTTGCTTTAGAGATATCACTCAGTGAACATTCAAAGGGCATACCCCAAACCTGCTCCTGAAAATACTGACTAAAATTCAAAACCATTCACTACAAGGTAGGTGGTAGTAGTGACTCTGAGCCCTCTTGATACATGGCCTTAAGAATCTTTGCTTTATACCCCATGTCTTTTGGTCGTGTACTTATGTCCTTGCATGTGCTCTATTATCTTCTACCTAGGTGTTGTCCCAATTCATGATCTTTGTTAGCAGCCCCAGGAGAGCAAATTTGCATTCCTGATGTCTTTATGTATCCCCACATTACTTAGCATAATGTGTTGCACCCAGCCACAGATCAATTGATATTATTGACTCACTGAATGATGAATTTGAAGCAACCAATCAATACTACATTAGTCCTAAGGGAAAAGACTGTGGAATGCACTTGTTTTGGACAACCTCCATTTGCCCACTGTTGCTGGAACAACCACTTCCCTCTGGGCACAGTCAAGTACAGCTCCCTCCATCCTCTATCAGGTTCATTCTTCTCCAGCTCCTCCCTACAAATCCAATCTCTGGCTAACATTTTTTTTTGAACTAGTATAATGTGAGCCATTGCAAAAATTCATAGAAATGGGCCTAAAAATGTAATCTAGCCTCTCTCTGATAGGCCTCTGGTCAACTCACCCACAAAAGTTCTTTTACTACTCTCTAGAAGCTCTGAAATGAAGGAATACCCAGAACTCTCTTAAACTGCCAATTCTCATACTCTGGTTGTTATTAGTGTGGTCTCTGGAATTAGACTGCCTAGAGTGGAATGCATGCTCCATGCTCTGACACTCACTGTTTAACCTTGGGCAAGGTTCTCCCTTCTCTATGATTTAGTTTCTCTGTTAAAAAAAAAAAAAAGTGGGGACATAATATCAGTATCCATCCCACAAAGTTTTTGTGAGGATTAAATTTCACAATGCTCATAAAGAAAGCACTGTGACTGACATGATAAGTGCTCTGCAAGTGTTAAGAAACAATGGTATCATCATTGGCAGTGGGAGAACTGAGAAATATGCTGGTGTCAGGACCCTGGGAGCCAAGAAATCACATATGGCTGTTCTGACAACAGAGGCCAGAGTGGGAAACAGGTACTGAATCTGGGGTAACAGCAGTCCAAACACTGAAGGGAGAATGTGATGGAGAGGTCAGGGTTTAGCTTCGCTGCGAGGTTCTTACATACTTTCAGTCAGGACCCACTGGTGGAAGCAGTAAATGATTACTCAGGGCTGGACGGGAGACTGGGGATTTCAGCCTAACGCCAGTGTTCCCTTCCCAAGATGTGTTATGAGAAATTCTAAATTGCTGGTGCTTAACTGATAAAAAGTGCTTAGTGACTTGATTCAATATATTTATCCTCATAGTAGGAAACTGGTACGTTATGTGGCCAATTAGATCTCCCTGTATGGATGTGGGAAGAGAGAAAGCTACACTAAAATGATAGTGGCCCTTTTGTGGTAGTCCCTATAGGGACTGTATCAACTGTATCAACTCTGCCACTGTCCATGGTCAGTGCCATTATGCAGCATCTCTACTGACAACAGCTTTGTTACACAGTCTGAATGGAGTAGAGGTGGCGGCAAATGATGTTGGCCATGAGTCCTCCGGGTTGCATCCTTACACTCCACACCACAAACAGATAACCCCCTCCGTCTTTGAAAGCATCATTAAGAAGAGTGTATGAACTAACATTATCATGGTAATCATCTCACAATATACACATGTATCAAGTCATCACATCGTACACATCAGCTTACCCAATAATACGTCAGTTATATCTCAGTAAAGCTGAAGAGGAGTGGGGAAGAGCTGTATTATAATTAGTCAACGAGGCTCTCAGCTTTAAGGGCTACTTTCCCCTCCTGGCTGGACCAGAATCTACTTCTCAGTGGGAATTTGGAAAGGTACCTTTTCTCACTTTTTTATTCACGGAGAAAAATTATCAAATATCCTTGTAAATGTTGGAAACCATGATACTGAAGCTGGAGTCTCTTGGTCTGTATAGCAAACCTGTGTAACCCTGGCACTCACTGTTTTCTATGCTACACTTCCAGAATCATGGCCCAGGAAGCATTCTAGACAACTATACCATCTTTCCACTGAGCAGAGCATTTTATCTTTGCCTCTCTTCCTGCCCTGGTAATGTGGGCTAGACTAGCCTCTGTTCAACTCTCCCCAGGTAAAGGCACTGGGAGCCTTGCAGTTCCATTAATAATTTATCCTCATCCTACTTCTCTCCCACTCGTTTCCTCACTGCTGCCAATGTATACTATAAATTCCTTCTCCATCATGTTTCTTAGGCTATTTCCTCCCCCTGGAATGCACTCCCTCCTCCTCCCTGCCTCTTCAAGTTCTACTCATCTTTCAACACCCAGCTCAGCTTCTACCTCACTAATTAAGCCTCTTCTGCTGGTTCTAGCACACTCTGGCACATTGATCTTAATCTCCTTGGAGCTGATCTAATAAATGAGTGTAAATGAGTCACTGAGTCAAGTGTTCTTTTTTTATTTTTTAAAAAACAATGTATATATGTCACTGACGGTGATGTTTCCTATGTATAAAATTCGCATCTACAGCCATACCACCCTGAATGTGCCCAATAACCTCTATATATAAAATTCTAGTCTTCCTGGCAAAATTAAAAGTTCTGGAGGGCAATTTTATATTTGATGTTTCTTCTGTATTTCCCACAGCAATGTATGTATGTATGTATATTATTGAAGTACAGTTAACATACAGTGTTACATTAATTTCAGGTGTACAACATAGCAATTTGACAATTCTGTACATTACTCAGTGTTCACCTCAGTAAGTTTAGTCACCATTTGTCACCTTAGAATGTTATTACAATATTAGTGACTAGGTTCCCTATGCTGTACTTTTCATCTCTGTGAGGTATTTATTTTATAAGTGGAAGGTTGTACCTCTTAATGCCCTCTATCTATTTCCCCTATCTCCCCACCAACCTCCCCTCTGGCAACCACCATTTTGTTCTCTGTATTTAAGAGTCATCTGGCTCTCTCAGTCAGAAGAGCATGCAACTCTTGATCTTGGGGTCATGAATTTGAGCCCCACATCAGGTGTAGAGATTACTAAAAAAAGAAAACTTAAAGAAAAAGAGTCTGGGGGCACCTGGGTGGCTCCGTGGGTTAAAGCCTCTGCCTTCGGCTCAGGTCATGATCCCAGTGTCCTGGGATCGAGCCCCACATCGGGCTCTCTGCTCTGCAGGGAGCCTGCTTCCACCTCTCTCTCTATCTGTCTGCCTCTCTGCCTACTTGTGATCTCTGTCTGTCAAATAGATAAATAAAATCTTTAAAAAGAAAGTCTATTTTTCTTTGTTCATTTGTTTTGTTTTTTAGATTCTACATATAAGTGAAATCATATGGTATTTGTCTTTCTCTCTCTGATTTATTTCACTTAGCATAATACCCTCTAGGTCTTCAAAAGGTAAAAATAGAAATACTATATGATCCAGTAATTCCACTACTACGTATTTACCCAAAGAAAATGAAAACACTAACTTGAAAAGACATATGCACCCCTATGTTTATTGCAGCATTATTTGTAATAGCTGAGATACGGAAGCAACCCAAGTGTCCCACAGCACTTTACATAGGTGCTGTAGACATACATAAAGACTTGCAAACCCATGGAAATCCCCAGTTATTCATATCCAGATTCTCTTGTCCAGTACCTACTTTACAGTCCAAGTTCTTGTCCTAATAAATGTCTAATGCCCATTTTATTTTCAATTTTTAAAAAGAGGGCAAGATTTAAAAGAAGAGAAAATGTAACATTACATTTAAAACAGTTAAAAGAAAAAAAAAACAGAAAAGAAAAACAATTTGCTAACATTTCCTATCATCACTTCTTAGGGCAGTAAAACAGATTCCAAGACCATACTTACTGGTCTTCTGATTGAACCCTAATGCATCTGCTGCTCTGATTGTGTTTGGCTCGGGAAATGAAATTTAAAAGTAGTGAATTAACATCTATTGAGAGCTTTCCAGACTTGGAATGTTCTATATAGATTTACTTCTTCAAGCAACAATCCTATGAAAGGGAATTTTATTCCCATTTTTCAAAGGAGGGAAGTGAGACGTAGAAAGGTTAAGCAAATTGCTCTTATTTGCAGTAGTAGCTTGCACAGCCAGAATCTGAACCCTGATCTGGCTTTATTCCAGTGCCCGTATTCATAATTGTCATGTTATGTGGTCTCTGTGTTTCTCTGGGCTGGCGGAGAACTCAAGTGGACAGATTTACTCTATCTAATCCGGGCTCAGGAAAGCAGGATCTTAACAGGCTGTGTGATGCTAATGTATTTAATACTACAGGTAAAATTTACTGTAGATGAGGCATCATCACTGTATGACATAAAAAATATGGACTTTGAAGTCAGATGACCTGGTTTATAGTCCCTAACTCTGCCACTAATTAGATATGTGACAGTAGGCAAGTCATCTAACTTGCTTTAGCCTCAGTTTTTTTTTTTTCTCATCTGAAAGATGAGGGAAGGAACCAGGTGATCTCTAAGGTTCCTTCTAACTCTGAATTCTCTGAATTAAATATCAAAATTATTACCTCAAAATAAAAGAGACAGTTGTTTAAAGATCTGCAATTAAACCATCCAAGGGAAAAATCTGGCTCAATAGATTTAAATATATGTGTTAAGCTAAATTTAGTGTTTTAGCACTCACAGACAATTTTGTCTTGCAAGTTAATACAGGAATCAGTGTGAATGGTTAAGTTTTCCTAACTTGAAGAGGAAAATATCTTGTTATAATATCACCAAAACAAATCCAGCAGTTAAAAAGGCCAGAAATGTTATAGGAATCCACATTTACATCTGGAGTAAATGAGGTTATGGTATGAAAAGTAGAGTATCTCTACATGTCTCAGAGGTTTGAGCTGAGAACTCTTCATGAATAAAACATTCAGATGCAATGTGCGCTCTAGTCTTTTACCTTTCCTCAGCCTTTCGATTCAAGAAAAGCATTTCATCTAAACCTTCCTGTGTTGATTTTGGCTGTTTATCTATACTTATCTTGCCTGAGCATTTAGTCTCGAAGCTTCTGGGGACAAAGCTCTTCAGAAAGAAAAAAAACTTATAGCCAGATTTATAGCCAGATAGCTTAAAATAAGATTTAACGTGACTTCTTTTGTAGCTTGATACCTGCAGTAAACCTAAATCACACTGCTTTCTCAGTGATAAAAATATTAAGTCACAATGTTTTGTTAACCACTGACCTAATATTTGATGGGAATAAAATGAAATTAGGGCTTCATGGATAAAAAGAATAACTCTATTTGTCTGCATTTGATTCATGATTGACTAGAAGTAGTTACCCCTACTCAATACCTTTCATTTGAAATTTGTGAATGACAGAAGATTCTAATTGGGCAATTTCATATAATGTGAATACTATCTGACATACAAAGGCATACAGGAAAGGAGTCAAACAAAAAACAGACTTCTGTTGCCCCACTCCCTTGGTGCCTCATTTAAGTCCAAGTTTTCAATGTGTTTAAGGGTGAGATGTTTATGATCGTGTGTGTATGTGAGTATATAAAAAAAAAAGGAAAAGAGAAAAGGAAAGAGAGAGAGAAATAGAGACAGGGAGATAGGGACTAAGAGAAGGAACCAAAGAATATCATATGTATATTAGGTTCTGTTGCAAAGCATGTCCATTATCCTATTCAGCTGTGGGGACTGTGGCAAATACTGTTTTCTGCTTTACCCCATTGCCATTGACTCTGCTTCCTTCCTAAAAGATTTTTGTTGTTGTTGTTAAAATGTGCCTAGGCCCAGGAAATAAATCATGATAGGTCTAAGCCAGTTATGGCAATCCAGTCCCCCTTTCCCAGTGAATGGACTAAAAGATTTTCCTCCCCTAGAATCTCTCAGCAAACTTATATCCATCATAATTCATCTCCTGGTACTGGGCACATTTTAGCTTTAACAAAATCCAGGCTTTTGTTTTCCTGTGTTCCTTCCTCCTTTGAGCTTTCTTATATGAGGACATGGTGCTTGGACTTATTTCAGTCACCTAGTGACCACAAGAGAGGGAGAAAATAATTCCAGAGATACCTATTCGGTGCCCTGACATCATCATTCTGTTGAATTAATCCTACCTCCAGATTTTTCCTTTTAAGAACACTAAATGTTCTTGTGGTTTAAGCCACTGTTAGTCTGTTTTTCTGTTATTTGTAGCCATAAACATCCTCAATAATACAGGAACCTGCACAGAAATATGAAACACTTCTAAATGTTGGAATAACATCAAACAGCCAATATTTATCATGTTGCTGAACACATTAACTTCCAAATCCTTCCTGACTTATACTTTAGCTCAGCTGTAAAGTATTCCCACTCTTGGTCTTGGTTGTCCTTTGTCGTTCCAACACACTGACCACACACAGTGGCACTTGCCTATATAGAGATTTGTGTTCTTTATTTCTATCTTTTTTAAAAAAAGAATTTATTTATTTGACAGAAAGAGATCACAAGTAGGCAGAGAGGCAAGCAGAGAGAGAGAGAGAGAGAGAGAGGGAGGAGGAAGCAGGGTCCCTGCCTAGCAGAGAGCCCGATGCGGGACTCGATCCCAGGACCCTGAGATCATGACCTGGGCTGAAGGCAGAGGCTTAACCCACTGAACCACCCAGGCAGCCCTATTTCTATCTTTTAAATTCATGTCACATCTTCAACAATATTGTAAGCTCCCTTTGGACAGTATTTGGATCTTAGACCTAACACAACAGCTAGGAGAGTGTGCTACTTCTACTTGTTCAACTGGATTGGAGCCCTCTTCTCCATCCTACTTATACCAGAGACTCTGAAACTCAGTTTTCCCCTTCAAGATGGATACCTGTGGGAGCATGATCCTTTCCATCGGGTTATGGAGGGACAGTCTTCTGCTCCATTCCCCACACCCCTTTATGCAAGTAGCTGTTAAATGAACAATATTATCAAGGTAAACAGCAGTATTTTTATTACCTCAGGCCTCTGCTTTGCCAAAATCAATAACTCTTGTCATTTTTGTACACAACAGCCCAGGTGGCTTGAGAATGTAATCAGAGAAGGGGCCTGTCAGTGGATATTTTAATGATCCAAATAACGGCATAGCTCCTGTCAAGTCAGTTTCAAAGCCTTCACTAAATTCACCAATGTTACTATTATTCCAACTAAGAGGAGAGACTTGAGGATTGTAAAGACACTCAAATCATTTTGAGCATTTGCTTGTACTTTTCCTTAGCCTTAGGTCATAGGTTAATTAAGCAATTGTGCAGTGCTAAAATAAATAAAAGAATAAACACACACACACACACACACACACACACACACACACTGTTTCTACAGATTCTGCAACATTCTCAGAGTCTCAAGAAATGTGAAGTCAGAATCAAACATTTTTAGAGTGTTCTGGTTGACTCATAGAAACTTTTGTTTCCTTAAAAGCATTCAGGTTTTGCAGCTATATAGATGATCTCAAATCTACATTTTCAACTGAAATGAAACACTGGATTTTTTGCACCCCATAAAAGTAGATGTTCTTGCCTTCTATTCCTCTTACTATAAACAGGTACAGGTCTTCTCCCCAGCTCATCAACAACTTAAAGTGGATTCCTTTGAGAAATGAGGTATCATCCTCACCAATGGATGGCTTGAGTTCCCGACTTTCAAAGGTCCTTATTTTTTAAGACCTTCATTTTGCTTTCTATCTATCTACCTATCTATCTATCTATCTATCTATCTATCTATCTACCTATCTATCTATCTATGTCTCTATCCCATTCCTTTCACTGTTATCATTATATTTTATGTGAAAAAGTCAAAGATAATGTCTTTCTTTGAACAATTCTTAGATGAATGTAAGGAAAACCAGGCAATTAGAATTTTAGCACCTGCACAATTCAATTCCACAGCACTTTAAACAACAGTGCTAAATTTACTATAGAAAAGCAAATGTTTATCTTAAATACAGTTTAATCCTCTTTTCCAGGAAGCTTACGTAACAAAAAATACAGCTGGAGGCTATAGTGACCCATTTATAACCATAGTTGGGTTTGTTACCAGGGAACCTGTCAAAATCAGCTTAGCTTGTTCGAATGGCTCATTCTGGCTCTTTGTGCCTTTCTTTTCATTTGATTTTAGGAGCTTAAACTGGTTTAGTGTTGCCAGCCAGGGGAAATGGTTTCCTTTGACTTTGCCAACTCAACAGGACTGGAATAAATGGAATAGATGGCTATCCACAGGGTGTGATATTTCAGGGGTTTCTCATTTGTCTCTTCTTCCCAGTGCTTTTTTTTTTTTTTTAACTAAGATGTCTTTAGATTCCTTCTTCAAAGTCACCATTTTAGGATAAAACAAAACCTACAGCAAGCTACATATGACATGTAAATGTATCTCCGTCTTAAGGAATAAGCCAGTGTATTAGACTGATTCTGCTTAACTGGCAGAAAAGAAAAGAAGGTAGGTTAGTGTAAGAGACTCAAATGCCAGCACTCAACTAAAATTTAAGCAGCCACACTTTGTCCCTTGCTTAAGAGGACTCAGGGCTGGAGTCAAATTAGCCACAGCTGATACTGCTCTCATCCGTGTTCTTCAGAATTTGGAACTGTTACACTCCTTGCTCAAGATTCATTTCCTTATTTATTAAACAGGGCTATCCAATGACAATCTGCTGTATATATTTTCTATTACTGTGTTACAGATTACTACAAATTTACAGGCTTAAAATGACATCCATTTATTAGCTTACTGTTCTGAAGTTCAGAAGTTCAGGCAGACATGACTGAGTTCTCTTCTGGGTCTCATAAGGATGTGATCAAGGTGTGTTGGCCAGAATGGGCTCTTATCTGGAGTATATTGGGAAAATGTACTTCGACAGTTATTTAGGTTATTGGCAGAATTCAGTGCCTTGTAGTTGTAGGTGTGAAAATCCCATTTTCTTGAAGACTTTTGGATGGGATCACTCAGCTTTCTGTAATCCTCTCCCATGGTCCCCTCCATTTCAAAGTCAGCAGCAGCATGTACCTGGAAAGTTTCTGGCTTGTTCTTCTGCTACCAGCCTGAGAAAACTTTGCTTTTAAAGGGAAAGAATCACATGGTTCAATTAGGCACATCCAGGTAATCTCCCTTTTGTCATGTAATGCTACATAACCAAGGGTTTAACACCTTTAAACTCTTATACATTGCTCTCAATGATACAGTGACTTGGAAAAACAACTTGGCAATTTCTGCAAAACTAAATATAGACTTAACATTTGATTCAGGAATCACACTTCCAGGTATTTACCCAACTGATCTGAAAATGTATGTCCACAGAAAACCTCTATGTGAATGTTTACAGCAGGTTTAATAATAATCACCAAAACCTGAAAGAAACCAAAATGTGCTTCAATAGGTGAACAGATAGGTCAACTGTGGCACATCCATACAATGGAATAGTATTTAGGGCTAAATAATGTACGATGGATCCTCACAACAACATGGATGAATTTATGTGCGTATTGCTAAGTGAAAGAAGCCAGTCTGAAAAGTCCCCATGATGATAATTCCATTTACATGGCATTCTGGACAATAATCAGGTCAGTGGTCAGGGGTTTCTGCAGGAGAGAGGGTTAAACAGTTGAGGCACAGGAGATTTTTAAAAGCAGTGAAACTATTCTGTATGATACTGTAATAATGGCTACATGACACAATGCATTTGTCAAAACCCATCAAACTTCATAACACAAAGACTTAACTTTAACATACACACCTTTAAAAAATAATTTAAGAGGTCAAGGGATACAAGGAAGGGGGGTGCACTATGATAAGAGAAACTAACTGTATTACAAACAAGGACATAACCTCACTGAAGTAGGGATGGGGAGGATAGTGCTGACCTAAGCAACTTTGAAAGTGAATGAAATCTCTCAGACTGAAAGCAAATGGAACTGTACATAAGCTCCGTACTGTAGTTAGTAAAGATTTGTCCCATGGGAGTAAGGATTAGCAATTCATATAGTGCTATATGTATATACTGGGACTGAACAATTAAGTGAATGGATGGCAGAGAGTGGGAGCCAGGTTTCTCAGTATTGTGGGAGTTTACAGATAAGTAATAGAAGGTTAGGATGATGCATGTGATAATGGATTAGAGATGGAGACACCAACATGATACCGTATTTAGTTTAATATAGATAAATATGGTTATAACAAGTATAGTAAGAAAAGGGTGGGGTGGGGGAAACTTTATTATGAAGAAATCTGATAAATATTACTTCAGCCAGCTGACCAATATCAACATCAACAGTCACAAATAATGTTGATAATAGGTACCCTTAATATGATGTGATGAGAACAGCACTTTCCCTCTCTGGTTTTTGTACCCCAAACATAATCCCAGTCTAACCATAAGAAAAACATTGGAAAACTCCCAGTTTATACAATTCTACAAAGTACCTGACCCTGATACCTGATTTCTCAAAACTGTCAAGGTCATCAAAATGAAGAAAGTCTGAGAGAAACAGTCACCAACAAGAGGAACCTAAGGAGACATGACTAAATGTAATGTGGAATCCTGGATAGGAGCCTGCAATAGGTAAAAGAACACAGGTAAAAGCTAAGAAATCCTGAAGGCAGTAAGGACTTGAGTTAATAATCCTGATCAAGAGTGGCTCATTAGTTATGATGAATGTGCTATACCAATGTGAGATGTTAACGAGAGGAGAAAGGTGTGGGATATGTGAAAGCTCTCGGTTCTATCTTTACAATGCTTCTCTAAAGCTATTCCAAAATAAAAAGTTTATTTAAAAAACACACTGTGGGCCCTACCATGAGGACAAACCAAACAGCTTGCCATATTCCAGAACACTACCTCTGATATAACAGGATCATGGAAAAGTGAAAGTCCGGGGTCAGCGGGGGGTTAGGCACTATGCAGTAGGGACTGCTGAGTACCAGAGGCAGGAGATATGAATAAAATCCGTTGGGAAGGGCCTCAATCATTGCTGAGCTGTGAACTGAGTGGAATCCAGTAACTTTAAGGTGGGGGTGGCAGGAGAAAAGGTATTTTAATTAAGTAGTCATAGCAGTTCGGCAGACTACTTCTAGAGCAGCCCAGATATGAAAGGAAGCTGACTTGAAGGTCACAGGGAGTACATTATGTGGGTATTGCTCAGTGGAGAATGGCAACTCGCAAGGGACTACATCTGATAGAGTGCACTTTGAGCTTTCCAAAAAGAAAGAAAGGATATTAGCTTTCTAATTAGAATGCCAAAGAATGCAAGAAGATGGATTTGTGAGTGACCATTCTCACATTGGCATTAATTGAACAAAAATATAGCTCTACCTTGATTGATAATTTGAGGATAAAAAAGATCCAGGATAAATTATTGTTGTGAACCAGAAAGAATGCACAGTTCTTATGAAACTTTTTTTTCTGGATACACCAAGGATAAGTGTCTAGTGGGGAAACAGATTCAGTGAGAGGAGAAAGGAAAGACCTAACAGAAAAATTAATCATCTTCACCTTTTTGGGATTAAGTCCTCCTTAGAGAAATCAGTCCCATAAAACACCATCTAGGGGAAAGTCCAGCATAAACCTCTGCTGGGATCATTTTGTTTTTACTCTGGGCTGATAGCCAGATTGTTTTTGTTTTATTTTTAAAGATTTTATTTATCTATTTGACAGACAGAGATCACAAGTAGGCAGAGAGGCAGACAGATAGAGAGAGAGGTGGAAGCAGGCTCCCTGCTGAGCAGAGAGCCCGATGCGGGGCTCGATCCCAGGACCCTGAGATCATGACCTGAGCCGAAGGCAGAGGCCTAACCCTCGGAGCCACCCAGGCGCCCCAGCCAGATTGTTTTAAATCAATTGATTATGGACTGAAGTGGAATTGGACTTGTGGATTGTTTGAGATCAACAAGAAGTGCTTTATTACTCCATAGCTCAGGGTACATTTGTACCATGCTATATAAATGTTATTTTTTAAAGCCCATTTTCAATACATTATTTCACTTTGATTCTTACAACTGTAAGAGGCAGAAAGCAATTTTATGGTGTTTATTACAAAAGATAAAAAAAAACAAGGAGAGAAATTTGGTAATTAGTACAAGGTAACACAAACAGGAAGTTACGAGCACAGACTTGGACTCTTGACTTAGCCTAGTGCTTGCTCTTTTCCCTCTGCCGTGCTGACTCTCAGACATGTGCTGGGACCTGAACCTGAATGGCTTTACCCACTTACCAAGCTACCTCAAAATTTCAGAGAAAAGATTTTAGGTGAGCACACAATGTAGCCAGCAGTCATTCTTTATGTAATTGGAACTGAAATAGGGGGGAAATCATCTAGGCTATAGTCATGAAACGACACCTGATTGTTTCCTCCTGTCAGCACTATCTGTTACTTGAAGCATCTCATAGCATCTCAGTCTATTGAGACCACTCTGGGGGCAATTGGCTGGTGATTTGTCACAAGGACTTGGGTAAGATGCACTTCCAACCAGAAATGTCAGTGATATAAGGTCTTAAAATTATGGATATATACATAAAATTATACACACACACACACACACACACACACACACATACACATACGTACATACATACATACACATATTCATCCTACCGACAGAGTTGCAGCATAAGCTAAGCCATCTTTCAGACTTCAAATCAGGAGACTTGGCATAAGGAAGACTTAGCTAAAACAGGATATTCAGTTCAGCATTTGAGTATTTATTTGATCAATTAGAAACCAATGATCTGGTTCTTAGGGTTTTTATGGGCTTTTATTTAATTTATCGCCATCCTTTCAATGGACATTTAGTACCATGGGTAAGGGACAAGGAGATGGTGAGGGGAGGCACAGACCCCATAACTGGAGGTAGCGCCAATCATCTCAATTACCAGATGGCTCCAGACCTCTTTTTTCCCTTGTCAAATGAAGGGAACAGTTTGAATAGCCAAGTCAGTGATGCTGTGAGAACTGATGTCTGAATACAGTAGGAGAGCAGGGCATTGGCCCCAGCACCTAGAGTGAAACAAGGTTTGAAAAAAAAAAGTCCAAGTCTGGAGTGATCTCAAGTCTAACTTTATTGCTGTTTATGTATTTAGTTTAAGATATTTTAAATGTCCACTGTGGACACCCCAGGCAGCAAGGCTATGTCTAACTATCCAAATTATTTGACCTACTTAAAGCAAACTACAATCGAAAGGCAATAGTTGAATACCAACAGATAGGATTTTTCAATTTTAAGCTAATTGCTTCAGCATCATGTCTGACAGCCAGCATAGTAACAGATTAAAACTCCTGTGGCTCTGGTTGGTAGATTTGTGGATGATTTTTTAAATATCTTTTTTTTTCGGGTTATTTGTGTTTTCTAAATTTGGTCAGTGAAAATACATTACCTATGTAATTTTTTAAATGTGAAAAATAATGTAACACCATGTCATCAAATTGTAGATCAGAAGATGTAGAAAACCTTAAAAGGTTCTCAAGAGATCCTCTGCTTCAAACCCCTGCCCCTTAGGCAGATCTGAGTCAAATCTACTGAAGTGGTACTTCTTGGGCTTACTAAGTAATTTATTGCTTAAAACTCTCTGCTTTACCAATGAAGCAATAAAGACCCAGGGCAGATAAATACCTGGGTCCCAGGCACACGGGTAGTTGGCGACAGAGACTAATATGGATTACTAAAACCTGAAACCACTGCTGTTTCATCTTTTTCCTACTCTCCCTGCCTCTGTGAGCCATTATCACTCTCCTTCCTATGACACTGTCTTCCTGGGGTCTATGTTTGAGGGATTCTGCCATAGACAAGTGGTTTGAAAATACTATAGCCCTGGGAACACACTGTTGGTAAAAGGTTCTATGTATTAGCCCCATTCATATACATAAGCAGCTTATACCACATGTTGTAAAGACTAAGGTACCCCCCCCAACAAAAAAGCTCCTGATTAAAAAAAGATTGGCCTCATCATCCCGCCATAGTGCCTAAAATCTCCATCCTGTTGTGCCTATAGAGCCATAGATGCAATATCCAAACAATCATCCATAAAAAGTTTACTAAGAACAAACCATGTGATAGGAAGTACTTGTAGGGTATGGGGAGTCAGAGATGAGCAAGCCGTGGCTCTTACCTTGAGGAGGTGATATAATAGCTGTGAAGAAAAGCTAGTAAAAGACTATCCAAAGATGTAATAGAGAAATCAATCCTATGAGAATGCAGAGTAAAGGCACCTAATTTCAGTAGGAGAAACTCAGGAAAGGCTTCTTGAAGTGACCTGTAAACTATATTTTAAAGGATAAATTAACAGAGAAAGCAGGGAAAGTTGGGAGAGGCATCCTTTGCAGAAGACACGCGTAAAGGCTCAGACGCATTAAATCACGTGGTTCACTGAGGAGCTGAAAGTAGTTCAGCACAGATAAGGAAAAACATGGCTTAACGGAGGACAGACAGATAAAGATGGAAAGGTAAACAGAAGTCAAGTTATAAAGGGCCTTGCAGACCATGCTAAGGAGTTTGGACTCTCTTGAAAGTTATCTATAGTCACTGAAGAATTTTAAACAGGAGGATGCATTAGAATTGGGATGACAGCATTGTATTATCCGAAACGGCCTCCATATTAGCATGAGTGATTTCTAGAAAAGAACTGGTCACCAAAGGGAGAGGAAGAGTATTAGGGACACCAGGTCTAGGGCAGGTACACTGAATGCTAACCGGAATTGGGTAATGACAGATTCTATTCATCTTGGGACTTTGGAATACATAGGCTCATGTTTTTAGAGTAGAATGCATCCCTCTCAATGGTATATCCCCTCTCTCTCTTTTTGCCTTCTTTCTTTCTCCACTGTGAGTCCAGTTAGTGAACAACCAAGCAGGACTCATAGATGAGATCATTGCCAGACATATTTCTTGCCTCTATGCTAATATGGCTTGATCTCAAAGAGAAGGCCACTCATCATGTCAGCTTGGCTCAGCTTTAGAGTTACACTGTCCCCATTAGCTGCTTTCTCAGTTACACATTGGGTTAGTTTCGTAGAAAGCCAGCCACTCATAGCAAAAATATAGTCTCTCCCATGCAGAGTTTAAATACATCCCATGAGACAGAGTAGATCCACATTAGGGCATAGGTGGTTAAAGTATGTGTTTGCTCTTCAACCCTTACACCTAATTAGCAATCAGCAGGGCATAACCAGGGACAGAACCGCTGCTAGCCCCCTCTCAGCCACTGACATAGCCTTTGGGCACTAGTCAGACTGCAAATAATACCACCTGCATTAATATTTAATTCTGATTACCATCTGGAAGAGCTATAAAAACTGCAGAGGGTTAGCAATTGTAGAAAGGAAGAAAAGAGCTCAGCTTTCAAATGTACTAAAAGTACCCCTGATTTGGGAGAAATGTATGCCAGTGTTCAGGGAAATTGCAGATGAATAATTTGAGCGAGGGCATTTTCTCTCTAAATTAGCTAAGGAAGACTGTGGTGTAAATACAATATTTTGTGATATTGCTTGCTATAGCTTGCTGCCATTCATTCACATATAATACATTTTAAGGAAAATATATCCATCTTCTAATGGAGAGCTTCAGAAAAACAGTAATGGAAATTAAGTGCTTAAAAGTAAGTGGACTGGTGCCACTTTGAGATGTCATGGCAAAGCTGGTACCTGGGACCTGTTTGTTCAGTCCTAAGTGATCTTGGGGAAGTTTCTCCAAATCTCTTTTGACCTTTTTTCTTCACCTATGAAATTTTCAAATGATTTAAAGATGAGATGACAAATATTAAAATGTTAAATATGTATTTATACAACGTGTTGATGAGGGTCTGGATATGAGTGAATCATTGAATGAATCATAGAACTTGAAAACTGGAAGGGAAATTAATGCTCATCAATTCAAGCCACTCCTTCTAGAGATGAGAAATTCGAGTCCATAGAGGGAAAATGACTTACACAATGTCAATTTTCCACTGAGAACCGCCTCGCACTCAGTTCAATTCCCACTCCCAATAACTACTTTGCTTCACGTTAGTTAGAAAAGGAATAGGTAAGACCAACTTGGCAGGAGAAAAGTGGTAAGGAGGGCAAAATTTCTGAACATGGATGACGGAAAACAGTGCTAGCAATTAGAAATAATGTTGGCACTCAGTGTGTTACTTAATGATGTTACTGTGAAGGAACCTAAGAATACCAAACTTTGAACACATCCCTGTAATAGTTACATGCAACAGGGAATGGTGACAATGGAAAACAAAGCAGTATTTGCTGGGACTTTGGCCACAAATCCCACTGCAGAAAATTCTAATGGGTTGAGCTAGACCACATAGAATGCTCCCTTTCATGTGAGAGTTAAGCTTTTGACTAAGTCAGACCATGTGTCCTGCTCTGTAGAATGTGGTTACTTGCTAATACTGCCACAGTGATCACCCTCATTAAAGCCACTGTCAGCTCTCACCAGAGTGGTTGCAGTGGCCTCTTAAATGGTCTCCTTGCTTTCATTCTCACCTATCATCTATTCTTAAAAATGGTTAGTGGGGCACCTGGGTGGCTCAGTGGGTTGGGCCGCTGCCTTCATTTCGGGTCATGCTCTCAGGGTCCTGGGATCGAGCCCCGCGTCGGGCTCTCTGCTCAGCGGGGGGCCTGCTTCCTCCTCTCTCTCTGCCTGCCTCTCTGCCTGCTTGTGATCTCTCTGTCAAATAAATAAATAAAATCTTAAAAAAAAAAAAAGAAGTGTTTAAAAAAAAATGGTTAGTGATTCTGTTAAAATGTGAGTCAGATCATGTTGTGTTCTGACTTCGACCCCTCCAAACTCATCCAGAGGCTGTCAAGTCCCACTGCATCATCTTCCCTATTAGTCCTCTGCCTCTCCTCCTGCTACTCTCCACCTCAATCCCCGCTCCAGTCTCGCTGGCTTCCGTGCTGTTTCTCGAACTACACCAAAATGTGCTGGTTCCTCAGGACCTTTTCATTTGTTGTTTCCTGTATCTGGAATGCTCTTTCTCCAGATAATATGCTTCCTTCACAAGGCTTTCTATTCACATGTCACTTAGGGTGGTCTTTCTTGATCTCTATAAAAATAGGAACAGCCATCCACCACTTCTCATCCCTAACACTTTTTCACCTGGCTGTATCAGTCTCCATTTCACTTTTGCCATCTTTCTGTCTCCTCCACTAGAATGTAAGTGCCGCAAGGTCAGGGACTTCAGCATTTGTGTTTTGTTTTAGTTTTCCTTCATTCATGTAATTGAATGTCATTCAATTTCATTATTGAATAAGCCCTTAAAAATGCCACCTATGTTTACATGACAGGCACTGTGTTAAGTACTTAGTATTCATTATCTCACTTAATTCCTACACATGCAAAAATAGCACTAGGAAGCTAAGGTTAGTTATCTTATTTCCGGGTGAGAAACCTGAGAGGTTAAGTAATTTGTCCAAGACCACAGAGCTAGTTGCAGCACACCTAGGATTCATTAAATTCCCGGTATGGCTGAACCTGAAAACCCATGTGCTTACCTACCGTGAAATATTGCCTTCTTGGGGTACCTAAGTGGCTCAGTGGGTTAAGCCTCTGCCTTCCACTCAGGTCATGATCCAGGGTCCTGGGATTGAGCCCCGCTTCAGGCTCTCTGCTCAGAGGGGAGCCTGCTTCCCCCGCTCTCTTTTCCTGGCTCTCTGCCTACTTGTGATCTCTGTCTGTCAAATAAATAAATAAAATATTTTTAAAAGAATAAATAAATATTGCCTTCTTAGTTCCAATCTGAACCTCAGTATGCTTGCCCCCCTCTTTTTCCTCACCCTGTTTTATGGGAATAGTTGACTTTGTATATATATGTCACTCTCCCGGAAAAAGTCTCCCCGCTGCCTACTGAATATCAGTCCAGTAAGTAATGGGATTCCAAGCAAGACATCCTTCAATGTCAACAAATGACCCTGAATGGTGATAGGTTAGCCTGGAAAAGTACGCAAGTGCTGAGAGCGTGCAGTGCATGGGGGCCTGACCAGCCAACTAGCCTCATGTGATTTCGGTGCTTATCTGAAGCTGGGCATACCAGAGAGCATTTGCATGTCTTGGGAACTGGAACACAAACAGCCACAGAAAGCACTGAGTTTGGGCCATAAATTTAAGATCCTCATGTCAACTTGTCACGTCACTGAGCACAATACTTCTAGCAGTCTGTGTGCCTGTTGACAATAATATTTTCCTGAGGAAAAAAGCAGGGAAGAAATTATCTAATCCAGAAAAGCCACCCACAGACTCTAGAAAGAAATGTGTACTAATTCGTGTCTAGAGAGTTATGAAAAGCATTGGGGGTCATAGGATGACTGTTACACACATTAATAATAATTAATATTTATTGCTCCTGACCTTGACAGTTTTTAAAGTGCTTTTATCTATATCACCTCAAATTAAGCTTTAACAGCTATTTGAGGAATGCAAAAAAAGAAACCAAGTACCTGAGTGTGATGACTAGTAAGTGCCACAGGCTGAAATAGTACCCAGATCTTCCAACTCTGGTCCAGTGTTCCCTTCTCCATATCATACAACATTCCTGGTAATTCCTATGTGGGATCCTTGCATTCATTATTTTTTTAAAAGATTTTTATCTTTAAGGACTCTGTACACTCAATATGGGGCTCAAACTTAAAACCCTGAGATCAAGAGTCGCATGATCTACTAACTGAGACAGACAGGCACCCCCTTTTTTTTCAAGCCCTATGTTGGATGTAGAGATTGCTTTAAAATAAATAATAAACTTAAAAAAAAAGAACTGGAAGCCTTTGGAGTGTCTCACTGTCTCAAGCCCTACCTTAGGTGTAGAGATTACTTGAAAATAAGTAATAAATAAACTCCCAAAAAAAAAAGAACTGGAAGCCTTTGGAGTACCTGACTGGCTCATTCAGGAGAGCATGTGACTCTTAATCTCAGAGTTGTGAGTTCAAGCTCAAGTTGGGCATAAAACTTAAAAAAAAAACTTTGCATTAATTATACACTGGCTCCAGGCATATTCAGGTTTGATAATCCTAAAGTGCTTCCAAAGTTTGCTCAACAGAAACAACTGTTAACTGGAATGATAAGTACTACAGAGTACTTTGCCCCAAATTTTTGCTTCCACCAGTCTGACATAAGACCTATGTTTCCTTATTCAGTTAAGTCATTGGAGGAGAACCCCATGAAATAGACAGTAACTCCATATTATAAATCAATATAGCCAGTTGGCTTCAGTATTCCAGCAATCTCAAAGAACAGGTCATTGGCTAGATATATTTCAAAAGGAAAAGGGGGAGAGATAGAACTGCTTTGAATAAAGAACCCCAGTCAAATAGAATAGGTATTTAAAAGACAATATGGGAACACTCAATTCCTGGAGTAGGAAAGCCGCAGTGTGTGGTGGGATGAGGGCTGGGGAGCATAAGGAATATGAGGGGCAGAAAGGAAAAGGGTTTAGGAATTCAAATCATGACTGACTGATTTTCCTATGGGCTAGCTTTGATGGAAAAAAAAATTCTATCTGATGCAAAACAAGTGCAAATGAGTATGCAAAGATGAATATTGTTTGTAAATACTACAAAAAAGGGAAGCAAAAAATTCTTAGCTTTCCAATGTACTCCAGTATGTTACCCAGAGAAGATGGAACTGGTTTTCTAGACAGCTAATGAGCTACTAAATGGAGGGTGTAAACTGCAAACAATGCCAGTCAAGAATGTTAGTGGAAAACTATGCTACATGCTGATTTTTTTCATCCCATCACTGGGTTAACTTATTTTGAAAAGATATATATATATATATATCCATATATGTATATGAAAATAAGAGTTTATGAGAAACACTAAACACCTGTAGGGTTACAAATCATGAAAAGAGTATTTCAGGCAGTTGTTATCTTTAATTCTTTAAATGTTCCATGGTAGGAACCATAATTCAGTCAGTAATTGCTGTAAGTGAAGTAAAAAGGAAACAAGAACTGTTCACTGATACTCCTTTAAAGAAACATTTTTAGAACATCTTGAATAACACATTTTTCCTGCATAATCTTTTAGCTCTGCTCTTGTGATACTTTAGAATCCGATTCTAAAATCAAATGTATTTACCAGTGAATCAGGAGAGTATGTTAAGAGAAATAGTATCATTAATCACACTAATCACAAGACCCTCTTCTACTTATTCATCACACCCAAATGTCTTTGGAATTGGAACTTTTCAAAGACATTTTTTGTTAGTTTCAAACAGAAAAAAATTTCTGTCAAGTTTGTCTTAGTATAGTAAGGTTGATTGTTTTTCCACAAAGAACATCTTCTAGAGCTGGGATGGCACATAGTTTTCTTTTCATATGCCAGTTTCAACTGTTCTGTGGTGGCTGCCTGGGGTACTGCTAAGAAGAATTCTAAGGCTATTTCCAGGCTCAGTCATAAAAGAATCCCATGATTAATTTTGTCACGTCCATGGCTGAAGAAGGGAAGTGGAATTATGAGTGTCAAATATTTGCTATCTCTTCTCTAGAGATTTTTTTTTATCCTCTTAAGCCTGAGGACTAAAATTTGGGTGTCTTCTGTTAGTGGGCAGTGGTAATTTCTGTTGGAGTAATTAATGTAATCTACCCTTTGACTCTTCTCAGAGCGTATAAATGAGAGGTGTGTAGGATAAATTATTAGTCCATTATATAAAAAGCTAACACAATTTGATTTCTAGTTTCATAATTCCTAAGGAAAAATATGACTGGAGCAAGACTCAAAGAAATAGGAAATCTATGTACAAGGCAATTCATTAGTCTTATCAAAATAAGCTACTTTGATATCCTTAACTAAACTTTGATTTTTGTTTGGACTAAGAAAATATGCTAAGTAATTTCTCTTAATGTGCTTCTAGGATCTGTAAAGAGGCTTCTAGGCCTGGTAACTTCTTTGGAGTGAAAGCAAGAATTTATAACTTTGCAGCTAAAAGTCCACATCCACTATCTTCCACTGCATATATTAACTGAGTACCCTCTGGCTTGCTTGACTCCTCACCCAGGCCTTAGATAATTACCTCTCACTGTAGTAATTTCCAGTAAAACCTTTTTTTTTTAAATTTTATTTATTTGACATAGAGAAATCACAAGTAGGCAGAGAGGCAGGCAGAGAGCGAGCGGGGAGGAAGCAGGCTCCCTGCAGAGCAGAGAGCCCGACTCGGGGCTCCACCTGAGCTGAAGGCAGAGGCTTTAACCCACTGAGCCACCCAGGCACCCCAATTTCCAGTAAAATCTTAAGAGATGTTCCCCCTATTTCTTCCATTCTTTAGTCTGCCCTTTTCTAGGCTGAGAACACAAAAATAAGGGGAACCATCACACTGATTCTTCTTCTTTTCAGGTTTCTTGTGATCTTATCACTTTCACCCACCAGTGTGGTTATGGTTACCCAGGTAACTAAATTACTGATATGGTTTACCTTCTACCCATTCTTCTTCAACAAACCCAGTCTCAGAATTTCTTTATTTTCCTGTCCTGTTTAATGAGAACTTCATCAAAAAAGAAAATCCTCTTTTTAGCCAAATACTCCTTTTTGCAATCTTTCTTCTTATAAATGCAAAATTGTTACTTAAAGGAAAATGACCATTTTTCATTATTTCCAATAGTTGAAGGAACAGGTTTTAAGTACATTAACCATTTCAATATTAATGATGTCATTATTATCTGCCCGTTTCCCTAACCCTTAGTCCCTGGCAACCACCATTCTTCCATCTGTTTCTGTGAATTTGGTGTTTTTAGATTCTACACATATGTGAGATCATGCAGTATTTATCTTTCTTTGTCTGACTCATTTCATTCAGCATAATCTCCTCAAGGTCTCATCCGTGTTGTCAAAGTGGCAGGATTTCTCTATTTTTAATGGGTAATATTCATTTATCAAATTCATTCACCTAATAATATTCATTATATATGTACATACACCACATTTTCTTAACCCATTCATGCATCGATGGGTACATAGATTGTTTCCATGTCTTGACTATTGTGAATAATGCTTCAGTGAACATGGGAGTGCAGATATCTCTTCAAGATAATGATTTCTTCTTTATCAGATATATGCCTAGTTGTGGAATTGCTAAATCATATTTTTATTTTTAATTTTTTGAGGAACCCCTATACTGTTTTTGCATAGTGACTGTATCAGCTTACATTCCTACCAATAGTACACCAGTATTCTTTTTTCTCCACATCCCTGCCAACATTTGTTATTTCTTGTCTTTTTGATGCTAGCCATCCTAACAGGTATGATGATATCTGATTGTGGCTTTGGTTTGTATTTCCCTAATGTTTAGTGACGTTGAGCATCTTTTCATGTACTTGTTGGTCATTTGTATGTCTTCTTTGGAAAACTGTCTATTCGAGTCTTCTGTCCATTTTTTTTAAAGATTTTATTTATTTATTTTGACAGAGATCACAAGTAGGCAGAGAGGCAGGCAAAGAGAAAGAGGTGGAAGCAGGCTCCCCGCTGAGCAGAGAGCCCAACGCGGGGCTCGATCCCAGGACCCTGGGATCACGACCCGAGCCGAAGGCAGAGGCTTTAACCCACTGAGCCACCCAGGTGCCCCTTCTGTCCATTTTTTAATTGGATAGTTTGCATTTTGGCTGTGAGTTGCATGAGGAACATATGTTTTGGACATTAACTCATTATCAGATATATGGTTTGCAAATATTCTCCCATTACATAAGTTGTCTTTTCATTTTGTTTTTTCTTTTGCTGTGCAGAAGCTTTTTACTTTGATATAGTCCCACTTCTTGACTTGTGCTATTGTTGTTTGTGCTTTTGGTATCATACTCAAAAATAAAACATTGCCAAGACTGAGGTCAAGGAGCTTTCCTCCTGTGTTTTCTTCTAGGAGTTTTACAATTTCAGGTCTTACATTTAAATTCTTTTTTTTTTTAAAGATTTTATTATTTATTTGTCAGAGAGGGAGAGAGAGCGAGCACAGGCAGACAGAAGGCAGGCAGAGGCAGAGGGAGAAGCAGGCTCCCTGCCGAGCAAGGAGCCCGATGTGGGACTCGATCCCACGACGCTAGGATCATGACTTGAGCCGAAGGCAGCTGCTTAACCAACTGAGCCACCCAGGCGTCCCTTACATTTAAATTCTTAATGTGAGTTAATTTTTGTAAGTGATGTAAGATAAGGGCCCAATTTCATTCTTTTGCATGTGAATATCCAGTTTTCTCAACACCAATTACTGAAGAGACTATCTTTTCCCCATGAGTATTCATTCATTCATTCATTTATTATTATTATTTTTTTTTTTTGAAAGAGCGGAGAGGCAGAGGGAGGAAGAGAAAGAGAAAAAAAATCTCCAGCATGTTCCACACTCAGCACAGAGCCTGATTCAAGACTCCATCTCATGCCTCTGGATCATTACCTGAGCCAAAATCTAGAGTTGGACACAACCGAATGAGCCACCTAGCCACCACTCTCCATGAGTATTCTTGATTCCATTGTCAATATTGGTGACTGTATATGTGGTTTTATTTCTTGGCTCTTGGTTCTATCCTATTTGTCTATGTATGTTTTTATGTCAGTACCGTAGGTTCTGATTACTATAGTTTTGTCATATAATATGTTTGAAATCAGAAAGTGTGATACCTCCAGATTTATCTCTCAAAATTGCTTTGGGTGTTTGAAATTTTTTGTGTTTCCATAAGAATTTAGGATTTTATTTTCTATTTCTGTGCAAAATGTTATTGAGATTTTGATAGAGATTATATTGCATCTATAGATGGCTTGGGTAGTATGGACATTTTAACAATATTAACTCTTCTGATCTATGAACACTGTGTGTATTTCCATCTATGTGTGTCTTTTTCAATTTCTTTCTTCAATGTCTTACAGTTTTCACTGTATAGATCTTCCATTTTCTTGGTTAAATTTACTTCCAAGTATTTTATTATTCTTGAGACTTTTATAAATGACATTGCTTTATTTCTTTTTCAGATAGCTCAGTGTTAGTGTATAAAAATTCAAATGATTTTTGTAAGTTGATTTTATAACCTGAAATTATACTGAATTGGTTTATAGGTCTAACAGTTTTTTTGAGGAGTTTTTAGGATTTTCTATATACAAGATCATGTCACTAGCAAACAGAAAGAGAGTCTGTCCTGCTTTCTTTTTTTTTAAATTTTTTAATTTATTTTCAGCGTAACAGTATTCATTATTTTTGCACCACACCCAGTGCTCCATGCAATCCGTGCCCTCTCCAATACCCACCACCTGGTTCCCCCAACCTTCCACCCCCCACCTCTTCAAAACCCTCAGATTGTTTTTCAGAGTCCATAGTCTCTCATGGTTCACCTCCCCTTCCAATTTCCCTTAATTCCCTTCTCCCCTCTAACTCCCCTGTCCTCCATGCTATTTGTTAGGCTCCACAAATAAGTGAAACCATATGATAATTGACCCTCTCTGCTTGACTTATTTCACTCAGCATAATCTCTTCCAGTCCCGTCCATGTTGATACAAAAGTTGGGTATTCATCCTTTCTGGTGGAGGCATAATACTCCATAGTGTATATGGACCACATCTTCCTTATCCATTCGTCCATTGAAGGGCATCTTTGTTCTTTCCACAGTTTGGCGACCGTGGTCATTGCTGCTATAAACATTGGGGTACAGATGGCCCTTCTTTTCACTACATCTGTATCTTTGGGGTAAGTACCCAGTAGTGCAATTGCAGGGTCATAGGGAAGCTCTATTTCTAATTTCTTGAGGAATCTCTACACTGTTCTCCAAAGTGGCTGCACCGACTTGCATTCCCACCAACAGTGTAAGAGGGTTCCCCTTTCTCCACATCCCCTCCAACACATGTTGTTTCCTATCTTGCTAATCTTGGCCATTCTAACTGGTGTAAGGTGGTATCCCAATGTGGTTTTAATTTGAATCTCCCTGATGGCTAGTGATGATGAACATTTTTTCATGTGTCTGATAGCCATTTGTATGTCTTCATTGGAGAAGTGTATGTTCATTTCAGCATTTTTTAAAAAAATATTTTATTTATTTATTTGACAGAGATCACAAGTAGGCAGAAAGGCAGGCAGAGAGGGAAGGGAAAGCAGGCTCCCTTTTGAGCAGAGAGCCCAATTCAGGGCTCGATCCCAGGACCCTGAGATCATGACCTGAGCTGAAGGCAGAGGCTTAACCCACCAAGCCACCCAGGCACACCTTCTTTCAGCATTTTGAATATATCATGCCACTCCCTTCTGGCCTGCAAAGTTTTCCTGAAAAATCAGCTGATAGCCTTATGGGGTTTCCCTTGTATGTAATTGTATTCTTTTCTATTTCTGCTTTTAAAATTCTCTCTTTATCATTATTTTTGCCATTTAATTACCATATGTCTTGTTGTGGACCTCCTTGGGTTGATTTTTTGGGGGGCTCTCTCCTGGATCTGGATTTTTGTTTGCCTCCCCAGACTGTTTTCAGACATTACTTCTTCAAATACATTTTCTGCCTCTTCCCTATATCATGAACATTATTACCCTTGATGGTATCACTGAGTTCCGTAAGTCTATGTCTATTTTCATTTTTATTATCTCTCTCTCTCTCTCCCTTGCTCCTATTCAGATTGGTTGCTTTCCATTACTCTGTCCTCCAGGTCATTGATCTGTTATTCTGCTTCCCTTAGTCTATTTATCCTTCTAAGTATGTTTTTAATTTCAATTATTGACTTCTTCAACTCTAATTTGTTCTTTCTCATGTTTTCTATTTCTTTGTTGAGAGTCTCACTGAGGTTCTCCATTCTTTTCTCATGTCTAATGAGTATCTTTATGACCATTACTTTAAATTTTCTATTAGACATATAACTTAATCTCCATTTTGTTTAGCTTTCTTCCTATGATTTTCTCCTATTCTTTCATTTGGGACACATTTCTCTGTCTCTTCACTTTGTCTAACTCCCTATTTCTATGTGTTAGGAAAGTCAGCTACAACTCCTACTCTTGAAAATAGTAGCCTTATGAAGAAGTGGTTCTGTAGTACCCTGTAGTGCAAAGTCACCTGTTGATCAAAACCAGCCACTTCAGGGGTGGGTCCTATCAATATTGCATGTGCCCTACTATTTATGGCTGAGCCAAGCTTGCAGTCTAAATGTCTGCAATGGCTCTCTTTGCCTATTGTGGGCAGGGTTTGATTCCTGTGTTGTTAGGGGGCCAGTCTGGGACCATCTGGGGCTTGAGTTGAGTTAGACCAGGCATTTGCCAGAAATGCAGTAGCACCAAACTGCAGAGGGTTTTTCCTGTGTTGTCCCCTGAAAAGCTTTCATTGGTGGGCAGGGCCTGCAATCAGAGCCGATGTCTGCCACAAACCTACTACTGCTGTGGCCACAGTTGGTTGCTATGTGTGGTTATCTTCCCCTCTCCCTGGGTCAGAAATCACTTTGGAGTGATGCTGGCCCCTGTTAGGACTGGTTTCCCACTTCCAGGCTTGTGGCTGGCAAGGGGATATTGAAGGGTGCCTGATCTACAGAAGGACACAGGGCAAGCCCACTGCTAGCGAGCTAAGTGGAAGGTGTTGTGCTTGGCTCATTTCACAGGTATCTCTGTATCTAGACTTGGGGCAGAAGAGGGAAATGACACCTGTCAGCTCTTTTGTCCTTGGAGAGATCTCTCACAGACACCTCCTCTTCCAGCACTCTCTGAGATTAGTAAATAAATGTCCTTCCCACATGCCCCAGTCATTTTTTTTCAAACTATTGCTTCTATGTCATATCTCCACAGAGTTGTTGTACTATCTCTTTAAGAGTGGGGTGGGGTGTCTCAATTTCTAGTCACCCTCAAGCCCTCCCAGAGCCAAGCTTACTAGTTTTTAAAGATCCAGGTGTTAAACCCCACTAATTGTTAGGCCCCTCTGGTTTCCAAAGCCAAATATTATGGGGATTCATCTTCCCTATGTGGGTATCCCATGCATGGGGTAGCTGGCTTAGGGACCTGCTCCTCTCTCTTCTCTGTGCCCATGTCATCCCTCCTTTCCATGGACAGTCTCTTGGGTCCATTTGGCTCCTGTTTGACTTTCTACCCTTCCTACCTTCTTTAATGTGGCCTCTTCTCTACATTTAGTTGTGGAGTATCTGTTCTGCCAGGCCTCATGTTGTTTTCTGGGTTATTTACACTGATGCATGTGTTACCTTGTTGTGACCATGAGATGAGGTGAGCTTAGGATCCTCCTATTCTGCCATTTTCCCTGGAAGTCCTCAACAATTATTTCTTGAAATAAGTTTTCTCTTTCTCCCTTTCTTCTCCTTCTGGAACTCCAATGATAAAGGCTAGGGTGTCCTACTCCATCATATTGGTCACATCACTCCTGGCACTAGTTTTATCTCATATTTGAAAGTCTAGCTGGACACCATCTTGTCCAGGTAAAGCCAGTAAAATTGTCCATAATCTTCATCTTCACTATGTAAAACTCAAGAACGTATTTTCTTCTGTGGAGCTGCTTATGTACAGTCCCAAGACACAGGACAGCACTTCTGGCTGGAAGGATTAAGAGACTTTGCAAAATAAATGTCTATACAGTTTCCAATCACTCCCTTTGCATTCCCTAGAATCTATTCCATTTGGACTTTCCCCACCCCTACCCTGCCAAAATTGCTCTTGAAAGGTACCCCTGACACATGCCTTATTAAATCCAGTGGTCACTTTTTATGTAACATGTTACTCAATCCATCACTCTCCCCTTCAGGGAAAAAATAGTTTTTAATACTTCATTCCTGACACCATACTCTCCTATTCCACAGGGTATTCATCTTCATCTCCTTTGCTAGTTTTTTTTTTTTTTTTTTTTTTTTGTAGCAGAGACTATCTGTTCACTAAACCCATTTCCTCCTCTTCTTTGGCATACACTTCAACTACATTTCCCAGCTTCCCTGCTGTTCATCGTGGCCACATAAACAAGTTTTTACTAATGGAAAATGAGTATGAGTTATATGCTCATATTTCAAGTCTGGCCCATAAAATATTCCCACTCACAATCCTCCAAGTTCATTCTTCTTCTACCAGCCTGATACATTATGATGAAGTTTAATATTGTGATTGTGACTTGGGAAGTGCAGTAATTAAGAATAGCAGAAACACAAGTTAGGTCACTGGAGAAAAGTCCCCACTCTATCACTAGCATCCATTTTGGAATTTGCACAAGAAAGAGATAAACTTCTGTTTTTTTAAAAAAAATTAGGGGTGCCTGGCTTGCTTAGTTGGTAAAGCATATGACTCTCAATCTCAGTGTAGTGAGTTCAAGCCCCCTGCTGGGCATGGAACCTATTTTAAAAAACAACATTTAACAATTGCTTTTTAGAACAACTAATATTTATTTAACAAATCTGGGCTTTAGTTTTCTGACTCCTTAATGTTACATTACTTCAGGCATTAATCCTTGCACCTCTTACCTCCTTGGGTGATCTCATCCAGATTATAAACTAATGATTCACAAATTTACATATCTAAGCTGGACCTCTCCCATAAAATCAGACCTTTATAAACAGGTTTACTTGACATCTCTAATTAAATTTAGAACTTAATATGTCTAAAACTAAACCCATGATTATCAACCTTAAACTTTGTTCCTTATACTCTTTCCCACCTCAGTTATTGGCCACTGCATCTTTCTATTAATAAGGCCAAAATCCTTATAGTTAAACATGACCCATTATTGTTTTTTTTCCTCCTCTTTTCAGACAGAGAGAGAGGGGGAGAGAAAGGTAGGAGAGACAGAGGGAGAGGGAAAGAAAAATCTCAAGCAGGCTTCATATTCAGTACAGAGCCCAATGCAGGGCTTGATCTCATGACCTGAGATCATGACCTGAGCCGAAATCATGAGCTGGGCGCTTAACTGACTGAGTCACCCAGGTGCCCTGACCCCCCCCCTTTTTTTTAACAGTCTCATGTCAAATTTGTCTGAAAATCCTGATGGTTCCACCTTCAAAACATATACAGAATTCAATCACTTCTCACCACATCCGTCATTACTATCTTAGTCCCCAAATCATCATTACTTCATCTAGACTATTGCAGCAGTCTCCTAATTATTCTCAGTTTTCTTTCTTACTTCCCTCCAGTCTATTCATCACACAACAGGTGATCCTCTGAAATTATGAATTACATAATTTAGAAACCTTCAATACCCTCTCATCTCACCCATATTAAAAGCCAACATCTTTACAATGGCTTCTGAAGCTACTTAATCTGACCTTTGATCTTTTTTCCTATCATCTGCCTTGTTTGCTCTTCTACAATAACCCAACCTGCCCCCCACACACTCTATCCCCTCTCTGCTTTATTTTCCTCTATGTCACTTATCACCAACTAAATGCACTATATATTTTACTTACTACTTATTTTGTTATGTTCCACAAACCAGAATGAGAGCAGGACTTTTGTTCAGTGCTATACTCCCAGTACCAAGCACAAACACATAGTGGGTTCACAATAAATATGAGTTAAATGGATGCATTTTGAATGTTTGCTCTCTTAAATTCATTCAACCAGAATCAAACAGACCTTTTCCCACAATCCACAAATCCCTGTAGCAAATGGCAAGGTAAGAAGCCATCCCCTTCAGGTCAGCACCCTGTGTGGAAAACACAGCCACTCACCAAGGTGGTTTAAAACAGCTAATTCCCATGCCACTGGAGTTGCCATCCATCACACAGCTGCACTATTGTGCTACTAAGGCTGTGGCTGAAAGGTCTGTCCTCAGGGTCCCTTGGTCTGGCAGAATCCATCTCTGCTGACTTCTATTCAATATCCTGCCAGCCTATTTGAGTTTCCGTTGCTGTAGTAGGGACTGATAAATAACTATCATCTGCCTGGCATTGCAAGTTTTTCTTCTTCGCTGAGATGCACCTGATTAGTTTTTACAGCAAGTTCTTGGGAGAGAGGAGATTCTCTGGTTTGATTCTTTACTCTCGGTTTCATTACCTCTATCCCTATGGTGCTGAAATCTATAAGTCAGTTGTCTGCGTCTACTTACAGGTTTTGGGGGTTAGGGGGTAACATTTGATTACTCTCTTTTTAAAAAATTTTTTAAATTCCAAAACTGGAATTTTAATTCCAGTTACTTAACATAAAGCATTATATTAGTTTCAGGTGTACAATACAGTAATTCAGTACTTCCACATCACTCTGTGTTCATCACAAAAATTATACTCCTTAATCCCCATCATGTATTTTACTGATCCCTCCACCCCTCCCCTCTTGTAACCTTCATTTTGTTCTCTATATTTAAGAGTATGTTTCTTATTTTGTTCCCCACCTCTTGTTTTATCCCTTTGCTTATTTGTTTTCTTTCTTATGAAACCAAAAGTACATTCTATGTCAACTAACTTGAATTTAAATAAAATCTTACAAGAATAAAAAAATAATGAGTGAGAAATGTAATTATGCAAGGTGATGGAGATGCTAAATAACGTTATTGTCCTAATCATCTTCTAATATATATGTGTATCAAATCATCACAATGTACACTTTATTTTTTTTAAGATTTTATTTATTTATTTGACAGACAGAGACCACAAGCAGGCAGAGAGGCAGGCAGAGAGAGAGGAGAAAGCAGGCTCCCCACAGAGCAGAGAGCCTGATGCGGGACTCGATCCCAGGACCCTGGGATCATGACCTGAGCCAAAGGCAGAGGCTTTAACCCACTGAGCCACACAGGAGCCCCCACAATGTACACTTTAAACACACACAGTGTTACGTGTAAATTATATCTCAATAAAGATGGAACAACAACAACAAAAATAGGAACACCTAAGATCTAGCAGTCACACTATTGGGTATTTACCCAAAGAAATAGAAAACACTGATTCAAAAGGATACGTGTACCTCTATGTTTATAGCAGAATTATTTATGATAGCGAAGATATGGAAGCAGCCCAAGTGTTCACTGATAGATGAATGGATAAAGAAGATATGGCATATATACACAATGGTATATATATATGGTATATATAATGGTATATATAATATTATATATATAATATAATGTGGAATATTATTCAGCCATAAAAAGAATAAAATCTTGCCTTAACTATGACATAGATGGAGCTAGAAATTATAATGCTAAGCGAAGTTAGTCAGTTAGAGAAAGACAAATTCCATATGATTTCTCGCACCTTAAATATTTTATTTATTTATTTATTTAAGAGAGAGAGAGAACATGAGTGGGGGAAGAGCAGAGAGGGAGGGAGAGAGAGGCTCTCTCAAGCAGACTCTGTACTGAGTGCAGAGCCAGATCTGGGGCTCAATCTCATGACCCTTAGATCATGACCTGAGCTGAAACCAAGAGTTGGATGCTCAACTGACTCAGCCACTCAGGCACTCCTTGAGTATTCAATTTTGAGTGAAAGATAATCTGAGTAAATATTTTTATGGAACAGAAAAATTTTATGATATTTTGGATGATTATGTTAGAGTTGTAAGTACATTTAGAAGTCATCTTTTCCAACACATTCATTTTTCTAGATGGGGAAAATGAGTCTCATAGAATCTGAGTGACTATAGTTACTTAGCATTTGCAAAGTGCTTTTACAAATATCTTCATGTTTAATATCTCTAATGGAACAATAATTATTATCCTCATTTTACATATGGGGCTCTGAAAGGCTGAGTGACCCAAATTTCACACATAGAGCAGAGGAAGTACTCCTATGCTCTTTCCATTATACCTCATTGCTTCTTACACATACCTCAGGGGGATAAAAAGAAGGGCTAAGCTCTTAAGTTTGTGGGGTATGAAGGGGAAGAAAGAAGGGTTGTTCAGGGAACAAGCTGACTCACAGTGAAATTGGTCATTCTGTGGAATTACAGTCTCCTTCCACATCTTGCCACTACTCTTCTGATAGCTACTGTGGTTCTGATAAGTTGCTGAGGACACAGATGTCACAAAGATTGGTTTAGACACAAAGCACCACGGGTGAGTTCATTGGTCCTTAAAGGAGACCTTATCCCCATGCAGTTTCAGCATTGCCATTTGGCAGATATGAGTAGTGGTGAAAGCCATGCCTTGTAAGTCTTTGTTGATAAGAAGCATTAGACTAGCTGTCTCTGCTTCATGTGGGAGTTTCCTCTCTGAATTCTAAGGTCAGAAGGAACATACCAACAACAACAACAAAAACACAAAAAAAGAAGAAGCATGCCATATTCCCTCACTTAAATTTTCCTTCATTTTCTCAGATGGTTTGCTGCTAACACAAGAGGCAAAACTTGAGTTGTAAAGTATGTCTGTGTATCTGTATGTATTGTACTAGTGATGGTAAACTCTGGTATAGCTTGAGTTTGGGTAGAAAGTCTTTCCAGCCAGTTATGTTCTACTCATGGCAAAACGCTCTTTCAACTTGGTAAGAAGACCTGAACTATGTGGATAGTGGCTAAAGTCTCTATAGACCTCTATTCAGTCAAGTGGATTTAATGCAACACAATTATCTTTTTCTCACCTATTCTCATCTAGATTCTAGACATTCCAGATACCTTTTGGGGACATACCACAAATCCTATTGTTGAGCCATATTATATATTTATTCAAGATACAATATTTAGCATGAGCTATGAAATTTAAGGAATTATCTTACATAGTTGTATGAATTCTATATTTTGCCTTTCCCTGAAATGCCTTTGGCTTATTCAGCATTTTCATCTGTGAACAAAGGTAATAAACACACATCTTATCTAAAGGCAGTGGGATAAATCAAGGAGATAAAAAAACTTGAGTAGCTTTTTCTTATGCTAAACTGTCTTATACTCAGTTATGCCTCAGGAATTTTATCTGTATAATGAAACTAATACCCCCCAAAAAGTGCTTAACTGTATCATACTGAAACAAGCATAAGCTGTTTTATTCAATTGGCAAACTATTTTCTCTAAACTAAAAACATAAATAGAAAAAAACCACAAAGGTGAACTGACTGGTTATTCTTCCCTTCTAAAGCAATGGCTAGAATGAGATCTTTAGCCAAAAATATATCTATTATGCTGCTTGCATGCACTTTGGAAGGATAGGAAAAATCAGGGCCACAGGAACCAGAAATTTGGGTAACTACCATCACAGAAAATTTCCAGGAAGGAAATGGGAACTGTTCAGGTATGCATCACATATTCAGCTATTGATTTGTGAAAACACATTTTTTAAATTTGTGAAAGTTGGCCTTCCTGCCCCTTCTTTCCATTCTCCACACTAAAACTGGAACAATCATTTTAAAATGTAAATATGAAAATATGTAAATTACTGTCACTCTCTTGCTTTAATCTATTCAGTGAATTTATATTGTATTTTGGATAACATCTAAATTTCTTAACATGACCTAAATAAACCTGAATGATCTAAAACCTAATTCTCTAGCCTCAACCGATACACCCCAATAATACTAAATATACCAGTTATAATAAATTAACTTCCGTTTGTACATGTTGTCCCCTCTGCTTGAAACACACTTCTTTTTTCTCTATTTTTAATTTTTTATTGTGTTATGTTAGTCACCATACAATACATCATTAGTTTTTGATGTAGTGTCCCAAGATTCATTGTTTACATATAACACCCAGTACTCCGTGCAATATGTGCCCTCCTTAATACCCACCAGGCTCACCCATCCCCCCATCCCCTCCCCTCTAAAACCATCAGTTTGTTTCTTGGAGTCCACAGTCTCTTGTGGTTCATCTCAACCTCCAATTTCTTCCCCTTCACTTTTCCTTTTCTTCTCCTACTGTCCTCCATGTTGTTCCTTATGTTCCACAAATAAGTGAAACCACATGATAATTGACTTTCTCTGCTTGACTTACTTCACTCAGCATAATCTCCTCCAGTCCTATCCATGTTGATGCAAAAGTTGGGTATTCATCCTTTCTGATGGCTGAGTAATATTCCATTGTGTATATGGACCACAACTTCTTTATCCATTCATCTGTCAAAGGGCATTTTGGCCCTTTCCACAGTTTGGCTATTGTGGACATTGCTGCTATGAACATTGGGGTACATATGGCCCTTCTTTTCACTACATCTGTATCTTTGGGATAAAGACCCAGTAGTGCAATTGCTGGGTCATAGGGTAGCTCTATTTTTAATTTTTTGAGGAATCTCTACACTGTTTTCCAAAGTGGCTGCACCAACTTGCATCCCCACCAACAGTGTAAGAGGGTTCCCCTTTCTCCACATTCCTCTCTAACACTTGTTGTTTCTTGCCTTGTTAATTTTTGCCATTCTAATCAGTGTAAGTTCATCCTCATTCTAAACCACTCAATGTGGTTTTGATTTGAATTTTCCTGATGGCTATTGATGCTGAACATTTTTTCATGTGTCTGTTAGCCATTTGTATGTCTTCATTGGAGAAGTGTCTGTTAATGTTTTCTGCCCACTTTTTGACTTGATTATTAGTTTTTTGGGTGTTGAGTTTGAGAAGATCTTTATAGATCTTGGATATCAGCCCTTTGTCTGTAGTGTCATTTGCGAATATCTTCTCCCATTCCGTGGGTTGCCTCTTTGTTTTGTTGACTCTTTCCTTTGCTGTGCAGAAGCTTTTGATCTTGATGAAGTCCCAAAAGTTCATTTTTGCTTTTGTTTCCTTTGCCTTTGGAGACATGTCTTGTTAGAAGTTGCTGTGGCCGATGTCAAAGAGGTTACTGCCTATGTTCTCCTCTAGGATTTTGATAGATTCCTGCCTCACATTGAGGTCTTTTATCCATTTCGAGTTTATCTTTGTGTATGGTATAAGAGAATGGTCAAGTTTCATTTTTCTACATATAGCTGTCCAATTTCCCCAGCACCATTTATTGAAGATATTGTCTCTTTTCCACTGGATATTTTTTCTGCTTTGTCAAAAATTATTTGGCTATAGAGCTGAGGGTCCATATCTAGGCTCTCTACTTTGTTCCATTGGTCTATGTGTCTTGAAATACACTTCTGAGTGAGACTTCACTTGTTCCCTACCCCCATACCCATCCTATTTGTCCCTTTGTTTTGATAGCTTACTTTCATACTTCAAGTCTTAGTTCAGATGTTCATTTCTAAGCTCTCTATACAATGTTAGGTAGCCCTGTAACATACTCTTATGACATCCTATAAATCCCATATCATAAATCACAGTGCATTACAAGTGCTTGATTTAAATTTTTAGTCTATTTTGCTGTACTCTGAGGTCCTTAAAGACATAGACTATTTCTCATTCACTTTTGTAAGCAGTTTAACATAATAGCTAAGAGTGCAAGCTCTGGAATAACTGCCTGGCTCCACCACTTTGGACTTGGGCAGATTATTTGACCTGCCAATGCCCATTTTGTCATTTATAAAATGAGATAATTGAACCTATCTCAAATGGTTGCTAGGATTGCATGAGTTAATGCATGTAATGTACTTAAATCAGTACTAGGCACATACTAATGCTTAATACATATTAATTATTATTTGTTTTTATCCACACACAATGACCAACATAATGCCTGGCTACATAGCACATGCTCAACAAATGTCTGATGAATACATGAATGAGTGAATAAGGAGTAGAATCAGTAGGTCTTATTGCTAGCCAGTAAGGTCTGAGAGACTAGGAATGCAACCTATCCTCGTAATTGAATTCTTAAAGCCTAATACAGCTTCAGGCACCATGTAGTTCCTCAATCTCTAAGAGTTATATGGACTCGAGATGAAGAACTCTAACTTCCTATATATGATTATTATAGTTAGTGAAAATTATATTCAAAACTTCAATTAAGAAATTTCCAAAATCAAACAGAAATGTAGAACCCATTCTTTCCTTATAAACCATTGTACTAGATATTTTATTATCCTTGGGGATGGAGCCAGATTATAGTTAGTTCTCAGTGAAACTAGCCAGCAGTATGACTCATACCAAAATAAAAGGAAAAAAAAAAAGAAAGAAACCCTCACAAAAATCATTTCTACCTTTGCAAACATTAAAGGCGTTACTTCCAAAGTGTTACTTTCAAGTGAATACCCCCACTGATTAGTACAAATTATCCCTGATGGAAAATGGCTTTGAAGTTTAGATTTGAACTTCCTAGCTGAGCCAGTAGTGCTCAGGGGAGGAGTGAACAGAACTGTTCTCCCTTGCACAATTATGTATGAGAAAGATGCACAATCTCTGACACATCCTAGTAGAAGACAGCCAGGGGTTTTCATCCTAGTGTTATAGCTTCTTAACCCTATAATCCTGAGCAAGTTACCTGAACTCTCTAAGCCTCTGTGTTTTCCTCTGTGAAATGGGAATAAGATCAACAACACACTACCATATCACTCTCTGTAAAACATGTAAATATGATCATGTATATAGAGTGCATAACATGTTGCCCGGCATATGTACTCAACAAATGGTAGGTATTTTTATCATGGTGGACTTTAACCCTTGACATCTTAATTTGTTGGTTAGATCATTTGAGCAGGAGTACAGTAGTCATTTGCCAAGTGTAAACACTTAGCACCTTGGTGACCTTTGTAGGAGAGTCTTTCCATAGCATAGTCTTATATCACTATGTTTGAATAGAACATTAGTAGAACCTTGACTATTCAAATTTATAGCTCTATGACCTTGGTCAAGTTACCTATAATCTTTTTGTGACTTAGTTTCCTCTTTCATAAAATGGAAATAGTAATGGTATCTAGTTCGTAGGGTTGTTAGGATTAGATGAAATTATAATCCTTATAGTCCTTAACAAGAGACCCAGGACATTCTATAAACTTAACAAATGTTAGTAATGATAGTGGCCTAAAAGAGTCATCCCAGGCCCTTGAAATCTACTTATATTCTTCTGGCACAATGAAAATTCATATGAAATTATAAATATACTTTTGAGAAGAGAAGAATATGTTGATTGTGAAACTGCTGTCCCATTTATTAAGTCACTAGTATATCCAGGGTACTCTTCTAGGTAACTTATAGACATTACTTTAATCTTCACAGCAATGCAGTGTGGTGGATATTACTCCCATTTTAAGAACACATCAACTAAGATATTTTAAGAAAGCCACCCAAGACCACACATCTAAGATATGGATTAAGAAAGAGGCAGAATTGGGATCTGAGCCCAGGTCCGTCTGACACCAAAGCCTGAGTTCTTTTTGCTACATCTTTAATCCATCACTATGAATTTGTTTATCAGATTAGCTAGCTGTTATCAGTAAGAGAGAGGGTACCTGAGGATGAGACAGAGGACAAGAAAGTTCAAGAAGGAAAGAGAACAAAAGAAAACAGATCAAACAGGGCCTGGCCTCAGGCCAGTCCTATCAAAGTCTCTAGTCTCTGGCACTTTGTCTAGTTGCCTCAAGGTACATTGGTTTTGCTTCTGTTTTTAACCCTAGGTTTATATTTATTTCCCAACCTAAGAAAACTTATTCTAAATCTCATTATCTTAATATCCATAGCACTATGTGAAATGTTTTGAGTTTCTTTGCTTTGCTTGTTGACTTGCTTCCTCTTTCTTTTTGATTCATATAGAACTTCCTTTTGCCTTTATATTACATAGCATTTTCTGCCCCCCCCACCCAACACCCTCATTGACCTGATTCTCTCTCAATGCCTGCACTGCTGGTGATAACTGCACATCTCTATCAAGTAGACATTAGAAAAAAAAAAAACAGCATCACACAGGGGAAGAGGGTACTATTTAAATGTAGCATATAGACAATCTGCCTTTGATTTTGGTTTTGTCATTATTTCATCTGCTTTGCCATCAGCTTGTTACCACTGAGGAAGGTATTTAATTTACATTTCTTTTTTTGCCCATTAGAGTTCAGGGTCCCCTTCTCCCTTCTTACATTCTAGACATGTAGACTGATTTGTGACATCATGATTATAGCCAGACAGAAAATTGCAAAGTTAACCATACTAAATAGGTCTACAATGGAGAAGGTGCCAGAGCAAGGAAGTGACTCAGGAATGCAGCATCAAGGAAACTGGAATATTTCTGAAAATTCTAGATCCCTAGAAACTGGTGGTGGACTGCTGAGGTGTTTAGGAGGTACCTTACTCACATTAGGTATTTAGGGAGCCCATCTGAGAATCTCTGAAAATTCACACCAAACAGTGATATGTTATTGGAAAGTAACTCCAGGAGAGAAGCAAACAGGACAGTCAAATTTTAAGTCTGCTCAACTATAGCTCTAGTCATACAGCCCAATCTTCTTAATTTTATTTTCAATTAGTTAACATATAGTGTATTATTAGTTTCAGAGATAATATTTAGTGATTCATCAGTGCTCATTATATCAAGTGCCCTCCTTAATGCTCATCACCCAATTACACCATCTCTTCATCCATCTCTCCTCCACAACATGGTTTGTTTCTTATTGTTAAGAGTCTCTTATGGTTTGCCTCCCTCTCTGTCTTTATCTTATTTTATTTTTCATTCCCTTCCCCTATGTTCATCTGTTATCATATGTTATTTCTTAAATTCTACAAACGAGTGAAATCATGTATTTCTCTTTCTCTGACTGACCTCGCTTAGCGTAATGCCCTCTAGTTCCATTCATGTTGTTCCAAATGCCAAGATTTCTTTCTTTTTGATGGCCCAGTAATATTCTACCATATATAAATATATACCATAGCACTTTTATCCATTCATTTGTCAATGGACATCTTGGGTCTTTCCACAGTTTAGCTCTTAAGGATATTGCTATTATAAACATGGGGTGTAGGTGCCCTTTGAATCACTATGT
>NW_019154137.1:5405135-5432805 GCF_002288905.1 Enhydra lutris kenyoni
ACATAGTGATTCAAAGGGCACCTACACCCCATGTTTATAATAGCAATGTCCTTAAGAGCTAAACTGTGGAAAGACCTGATATGTCCATCTATAGGTGAGTGGATAAAGGAGATGTGGTATATATATACAACAGAATATTAGCTATCTGAAAGGATGAATACTAATCATTTACATGGATGAGAATGGAACTGGAGGGTATTATGCTGAGTGAAATAAGTCAGTCAGAGAAAGATGACTATCATATGGTTTCACTCATATGTGGAATATAAGAAACAGCACAGAGGATCACAAACCCGTATATTAGTGAACACTACATCTGAAATTAATGATGTACTATATGTTGGCTAATTGAATTTAAATAAAATCAAAATAAACAAAACAAAACAAAAACAAAAAACATACCAATGACTTCCAATTATCACTGTACATAGAATAAAGTTGAACTTATCACTTCAGATCTTATAGATCTAATTTCTCCCTTCTTCTTCAACTTCATTTTGTAACACTGTCCCCTTACTGACTACCCTGCAACCACAATGACCTTCTCTGTATTTTTCCAAATAGCCATGGATATTACAACCACATAGCCTTTGCACTTTTTCTTCTCTCTGGCTGTAATCCTCTGCCTCATATTTACACAGAGGTGGTTCCTTGTTGCCATTTCAGTCCAAGCTTTCATGTCACCTTCTCATATAAACCTACTGTGGCCCCTTAGTCTCAAATATATCTTTTCTCTTTCCTTTTTAATCCATTAACATTTTTTCTGCATGCTAGAGAGTAGAGACATTGTCTTTCTGGCTAGCTGTTAAATGCCCAGAATCTACTGTAGGACACATAATAGGTATTCAAATGTTTGTTGAATAAATACATATTTTTGCTTCAGTTGAATGGCACTGTTATTTTTTTGTTTATTTGTGTTTGGTATTGTTTTGTTTTATTTTCATTTTTTCAAATCACACTAAGGGAGTCAAACTAATTTTTTTCAGTTTTTGTTTTTCCTTCAGGCCTAGATATCTACTATAAAATCTGGAGTATGTAATCAGTAAACAATTGAGAAGGATATCCATGCATACACAGACCCTATGTATACTCTAAATGCAACTGGTTTTTGTAAACTCCCTCAAAGATTTTCTCCACTCATTGAAAACATGATTTTGCCTTGATCACTTTGAACTGGTGGTTTTATGTATATGTGGAGACCCATTCCATTTCAAACTCAACGTGTCCCTTTTAAACCTGATTTTTTTTTTGAGTTTGGGGTTTCTCTAGAGATTAGAACCTTTATGTAAAATGAATCATCTTAAGATATGTAATGACAAATTACAAACACCAATATTAGGTGTGTAACAACTACTTTTTTTTGAAAATTTTATTTATTTATTTGACAGACAGAGATCACAAGTAGGCAGAGAGACAGGCAGAGAGAGAGGGGGAAGCAGGTTCCCTGCTGAGCAGAGAGCCCGATGTGGGGCTTGATCCCAGGACCCTGGGATCATGACCTGAGCCAAAGGCAGAGGCTTTAACCCACTGAGCCACCCAGGTGCCCCTGTAACAACTCTTTTAACCAATGGAAAAGTTCTCTTATTTGTAATTCAGTTTCCCCATTTGTAAGTAGAGTTAGACTAGATTAATTTTAAGAACCCATCTTTTGGGCGCCTGGGTGGCTCAGTGGGTTGAGCCGCTGCCTTCGGCTCAGGTCATGATCTCAGGGTCCTGGGATCGAGTCCCGCATCGGGTTCTCTGCTCGGCGGAGATCCTGCTTCCCTCTCTCTCTCTCCGCCTGCCTCTCCATCTACTTGTGATCTCTCTATGTCAAATAAATAAATAAAATCTTTAAAAAAAAAAAACCATCTTTCTCCGTTGTTCTTTGCTATTACAGAAATCTTCCTAGTTCCTGAACAGTATTTTATGTAAAATAGGTGACATTCTGCTAAGAATGAAGAAGAGGCTGTGGCAGCAGTGACTTAGCTAAATGAATTGCTTGTTAATATACACATGGAAAGACTATTAGACAGATTTTTAAAAAATGGTTCTAAACAAGTGGAGAAAAGATGCAACAAATGCTGTTGAAACACCTGGAGAACTATCTGGAAATAAGTGAAAGTTGGATCCTTACTTCATACACTATCAGAAAATAAATTCCAGGTGGATCAAATATTTAAATTTATGAAATTAAAAAAATAAAATTACTAGGGAAAAACATAGGGGAACTTTTTTTTTTAATTCGTTATTTAAATTCAATGTAGATGTAGTTAACATATACTATATTATTGGTTTCCGGGGTAGAATTTTGTAATTCATCAGTTGCATATAACACCCAGTGCTCATTACATCAACTGCCTCTTTAATGCCCATCATGCAATTACCCCATCCTCCCCCCCCCCCCCCCCCCCCCAACCCTCATTTTGTTTCCTAGAGTTCAGTGTCTCTTGTGGTCTGCCTCCCTCTCAATTTTCATCTTATTTTCTTCCTTCCCTTCCCCTATGTTCATCTGTTTCGTTTCTTAAATTCCACATATGAGTGAAATCATATGGTATTTGTCTTTCTTTGATTGACTTATTTCACTTAACATAATACCTTCTAGTTCCATCTATATCATTGTAAATGGCAATATTTCATTCTTATGAATGCCGATGGATATCTGGGCTCTTTCCATAATTTGGCTATTGTGGACATTGCTGCTATAAACATTGAAGTGCATGTGCCCCTTTGAATCACTATGTTTTCATCCTTTGAATAAATACCTAGTAGTTCAATTGTTGTGTCATAGGGTAGCTCTATTTTAACTTTTTGAGGAACCTCCATATCCTTTTCTTGAGTGGCTGTACCAGTTTGCATTACCACCAACAGTGTGAGAGGGTTATGGGGAGACTGTTTTTAAATATAAAGTAGTAAAGTTATTTCTAAGGTTGACAAGATCCAGAAGACAGAATTTAAAAGCCAAAATTTTAATAAATGATAAATACAACTAAATAAAATTCTAAAAATTACACATTAAAAATAAGTCAAATGACAATAATAAACTAGGGAAACATTTACAGTTCATATTAATTCCGGTTGGGTTATGGACATTGGGGAGGGTATGTGCTATGATGAGTGCTGTGAAGTGTGTAATCCTGGCGATTCACAGACCTGTACCCCTGGGGCTAATAATACATTATATGTTAATTTAAAAAAAAGAAAAAAATAGCAAAAATAATTGACACGTACTTGTTTATCTAATAAAGAAATGATCACCAAAAAAATTAATTCCATTAATAAAGAAATTCTAAAAATCAATAAGGAAATAAACAATAACCCAGTAGAAATTGGTAAAAAGTATTTGACTAAGCATTGTACAGAAATGAAAATACAAATAACTATTAAATATATGAAAATGCTTTCAATGCTATTCTTAATTGAAAATATATGTAAATTAAAACTACAGTGAGATAGTATGTCTCACTTCAAAGATTGGCAGAGATTAAAAAGTGTTAAGATATACTGTGCTAGTGAGAGTTTGGCAAAATGGTCTTATACATTGCTAGTGGGAGTGTAAATCAGTGCAAATTCTATAAAGGGCAAGTAGGATATAACCACAAAACTTAGAAATACACATTAGTCAAGCTTTTTTACAGAAATAGAACCAATAGTAAATTATATGTATAATTATATATGTATATAAAATGGGATTTATTCTAACAAACTGGTGCATGCTATTGTGGAGGCTGAGAAGTCCCATGATCTGTCATCTGTAAGCTGGAGACCCAGGAAACCAGAAAAGGTGACAATATAAATCCCAGACCAAGAGCAGAAGATCAATGCCTCAACTCAAGTAGTCATGCAGAGATAGAGAAGTCAACCCTCCATCTTTTGTTCTCTTCAGGCCCTCGATGGATTAGATGATGGCCACCCTACATTGGGGAGGGTAATTTACTTTTTTCAGCTTGCCAATTCAAATTCTAATCTATTCCTTAAGCACCCACACAGACACACCCTGAAATAATGGTAACCTGATATCTGGGCATCCATTTGCTCAGTCAAGCTGACATGTAAAATTAACCATCACACATGTGTTTTTGACCCGCCAATTCCATTTCTAAATATTTCTATTTCTAAAATTTCTAAATATTTATCCTATAGATATGCTCATACATACAATTATGCTCATACTCATGCTCATGCTCATACAATTAACTAGGGAAAGTTATTTCTAGCAGTATTCTCTGTAATATGTATTTAAGAAAGAAACTACATATTTAAAAGAGAAAGAGAGAAATGAATGTTAGGATATTATCTCAGGCAAAATTGAAAATACAGAGAATTAGAATTCTTTCTCTGTTTCTCTCACTCTCCATCCTTTCAGTACTGTACTCTTTCACAAGGCCTTTCCTTCTGCACTCTGGAGTATGCCCTTTCCTACACTTTTCCCTAACAAATAGGTAGTTACTTTGTGGCCCATTTATTTAAGACTTTTATAGGTGATTAAGAGTCATCTATTTTTCTTAATCTCACTGGAGTGTTACTGGTTGACAATTTGATCTATTACTCTTTCCAGCTAAATTTTATATTTAAATAGAAGCTTTGAACCAAAGGTAACAATTTAGATTACAGAAAGGCAGGTAGTTGTCTCTCCTCCTTCCCTTGCCACCATCTCAAGCCAAATTAGAGCAAAGCACCCTTAATTCCTTGACATGTATCTGAATTTGAGCATTGTAAGGACTGTTACCCGAAGTGTGCCTAAAAAATATCTAAAGTTAAAATATTGTGACTAAAGAAAGCTAGTGTTGGTAGAATACAAACAGAAAGTACTGTAACCCAGCTAACTGGAGTTTGCTCCTTGGTGAGTCACAGATAGAAACTACACCAGGTAGAGTTGTTACACAAAGAAAACTTCATTTGCAGCAGATAAGGACATCTCAGGGAATAATTTTCAAAGCCATGACTCCTTGAGTGAAAGTGAATGGGTTCCTTTTATTTAGGGTTAGGGTGCATATTTAGAAAGGGAAGCCTTGTCATCATATATAGAGGTGGGCAAAAGGTCACATATGCACCTTAAGAAAACATGCCTATACATACATTTTATGTTATGTGAATGAGGCTTGAATTCCTCCTTGGGTGGAGATTTAAGCATCACAGTGAGATTAACGTAACTGTTGGTCACTCCATCAGTGACTCCATGGTTCATCTATGCAGGCATGAGAAAGGGGGTTTAGCTCAAATTGGTCTAGATGGGCTGGGCTACCAGAGCTCTTTGTCCAGGCAGTTGTTATTACTTGAGGGGTAATTTTGTTTTCCATCACAGAATGCTACGCCTGTCATGTCTTTTGCCTGAGTTAAGAGATAAGCTGAAAAGAGCTTAGCTTAAGGAAATATGTAGGACAAAGTTTGGTTTAAGGAAATATGTAGGACAAAGTTTGGTAAGTACAAGCAGGTGGGCAGTAAAAGTCAGGTATTGCGGTCTATCTGGTGACAGTACTACATTACGAGCAATTTGTATTTTCATCAATGGCAGGGAAAAGTTGTGTTTTCTTGTAGGCCTTATATTAACCCCACAAAAAGTAGCCATCTGTGAACTATACTGTAAAAGGATACTACTAAAGAAGACTTCCTGCCAGTTTTAAGGTGACCTCAGCCAGGATGCTGGAGGTAGCCTTCAGGAAACTATAACTGGATCTCCCCAGTTGGAGAATATCAGAGAAACCCACAAATGTGCCCACAAAGGAAGGAATTAGCATTTTGTTTACTGGCCATACATGGAGGACATTAATATCAGATGACGTCAGTACTAGTCAAGTAAGTCCTTTCTGGTCCCTTGTGTGTGCTTTCCTCTATACCTCCAACCTCAAAGGAGCGAGAGTCAGCACAGTGACTTGAGGAAGAGGGAAGAGGCAAAAAAGGAGGGACTACCACTCTTACCTGTTTCTCTCTTAGTTCTCTGACCATTTTCACTCCTCATTTGTTGACTGGCCTTGACAAGCTGGCATTACCAAGAATTCTATCCTAGGCCTAGCACTCTTCACATACTATACAGTTTCCCAGAAACACATCTATTTCCATGGTTTCAGTTAACATATTTGGCTTATTTTCTAACCTTCGGTACTCTCTGAATTTCTGTTTGTTTTATATATTTATAATCTGCCCTTCTCTGCTAGGATATAAGTTTGATGTCAGGGACTTTGCTGAATCTCCAGCTCCTAGGAAAATGTCCCATATATAGATATAAGAAGTTATTTTGTCATAAACAGAACTATGATAAGTGGGATGCCAAGTAAACAAGGCATTACCTTTGCCCTTCAGGAATTCACTACCTAATAGAAGAGAAGAACATATCTGAACAGGTAATTGTCTTATAATTAATTGATCAAGTTAATATACAACATGTTTTTGGAAAATCTAGTTAGCTGTATCTTAGAGGATAAATAAGAAATTTATCAGGTGTGAAAAGGAGAAAAGGGGAAGATCAGGAGCTAAGGCATGAAGACATAAAAACAAATGACACCATCTCATCCTTAAAATAGTTTGTAGTAATTGAAGAGAAAAGAGGGAAGCTAAACTGTGAGGTTTCAGCTATCCTTCTATAGGAGCTTATAAAATAAGCCAATACATGTGGGCCAGAAACTTGGCTCACTGTAGTTGCAAAATTATATCCCTACCTCTTTTCACTCTAGGCTGGATCTGTTGGACTAGTTACCTGTTTCGGTCTGCAGCTTCTAACAAAGAAGTGCTTCAGAATAGTAATACATGGAAGGAAACTGCTGCCACTCCTCAACAGCTGAATCTATAGACGACTCTGGCTGGCCAGCTCTTTAAGGACCCTGTGGGCTCCCTGCAAGGTTGTCCTTGAAATTCAAACCACTTATGTGTTTCCACCAGGGAACAATTTGGTCAAACTAATCAGGCCCAGGGATATTGCACAAGTGCCCATACATGCATGCATGCATGCATGTGCCCTCAGGAAAGTCCCAGATTAAAATAGGTTGAAATTGTTAATTCTCTTTTCACATTTGTTTCCTTCTACCATTATCTGTGACTACCTGGGGAGTCATCCCTTTTGGACAAGTCCCCATCACATCACATTCTCATGACAGCAATTTTGGAAGGAGGAGAATAGGGGAATATGGTAGATTGTGCTAGGACCTGTTGGAAATCCTTTACACACTATACAATATTAAATCTTGGATGTTAAGCTGATTTCCTGTGCTTTTCCAATAATTCCTTTGCTTTTTTGTTCCTCAGCTTCCTCTTTTAAGAAATAGGAATAAAAGCACCAGTCTCTGCTTTTCCCTCTCCACTACCTAATACATAGACATGGTACTGTGCCCATTAAGATTCTATAAAATATTTCAGAGGCTCTGAAATTTATTTGGGCACTTCAGAGACAAAAACTTTTTTTTTTTTTGGTAAAGATTTTATTTATTTATCTGACAGAGAGAGATCACAAGCAGGCAGAGAGGCAGGCAGAGAGAGGAGGAAGCAGGCTCCCTGCTGAGCAGAGAGCCCGATGCGGGGCTCGATCCCAGGATCCTGAGATCATGACCTGAGCCGAAGGCAGCGGCTTAACCCACTGAGGCACCCAGGCGCCCCCAGAGACAAAAACTTTTAACATGTTACTATTACAGGTTCTATAAAACATTAACCCTTCTTTTAGGTTATCCTTCCTTCCCAAAATAGGCAATCATTTGATCTTTCTATTTAAATATTGTACTTCTGAAATGAATTGAGCCAGATATATTGCATTCTCTTGATACATTTATTCCAGTTCCATTCTGTACTTTGGCTGAAGAAATGGGTCATTTCCCAGTAGACAATCATAATAAAAATAGTCTATCCTCAAATAACAAGTACATTCAGATACCAGACAATATTAGTTTTTAAGGAAAACCCAATCGTGGCCTTCATGCGTATAAAGTTTCTAACTGCCTTATATTTTAACGCAGCTATGGTTGTTTAAACTGCCATAGTAAGCATTGTTAATAACACACATAATATTGTTGCCTTGGCATGGGGTTAGTATGAAAATATATATTATTCTCTAGGCTAAGAGGAAGATATTTAATAAGAAGATATGAGCTAAAAACCACAGTAGCTTTACCCTTGTGTTTGAGGCAGGCTGTTAGTTTATTGGCAAGTATAAGGTGCAATTGGACCCCTGTTTTTTCATTAGCAACTTAGTTTCAGTCACATTTTCCCTATGAATACACAGGATATTATTCATTAATTAGGATGTAATGTGAAGTTGCGGTAGTTATCTAACAAATGTGTTAATTAGAGCCTCTCTAAATTACAGTGATTACATTTACTTCCTTTGGTGACAAGTTCTTGAGATGTAAATGGACTCTGACACCCATATTTGGCTCTCTTTGTGAAAAGTGTATAAGCACAGCTACTTTCCCATTCCGCCCTAGTTCACATGGACACAAACCTCCTTGGGGTGAGGGCTGGGATTTACTGGAGTTGTAAACTAAAAGAGCTTGTGGCTTAGGGCCAGTAAAATACTCTGTCAGCCAATGCAACTATAGCCAATTGCATTCAGAGGCTCCTTATTTTCTATCCAAAGGGGGAGCATGCCCACTAAAAGACCCCTCCCCAGTCACTCAGCAGCACAAAGAGATAGGATGGCTAAGTGAATAAAGAATCTTATCTTTCATTGAGGATATCTCCCTGTGCGTGCCTGCCTCCTTTCACCCAAAAAGAATGACTCATACTGTCCTTGGCTGTTGATTGAGCCTTCTCTTCCAGGCCTTCTCATCCCATTTACCCCGTGTTCCAGACATAGGGCTAATCTGATGGGCAATACCAACTATCCCTCCATTGCCACCATCCCCAAAATATGTATCTCTTTTCCTAGGGTCTTCTGTGCCTTAACTCAAATGAATGATGTCAATTATAGTAATTATAGGTGCTTATGGTAAGCACAATACACGACTCAGGAAATTGCCTACCTCTTATATGCATAGACTAAGTCCTACTGCGCTCTCTCACTTATTTTCTCTGCATCCCTGAAGAGGTTCTCTTCTTTTTTCAGGTCTTCGCCTTCTTCAGTTGTAAAATTATGTTCATGAGTTCCAACCAACAGTCGAAAAGCAATTATCAGGGAACAGCTGGAAGAGTTCTCAGAGACCATCTGGACTAGAAATGGCATAGGTTTCATCCCATGGGCCAACTTTGTTCTATTGAAACTGGCTGTCTGTTGTGTAGTTAGACTTCTGAGGTCTTGTCTGGGTTCAGTGGTACAGAATGTCATGATTGATAAAACATTTTCTACCACTGGTGTGAGAATGGGATGTGACAGCCTGTGTGTCAGGTATTTTGTGTATTTTTTCTTTCTGTTTTATACCAGGGATATCTCAAAAAAACCTGTCATCTTTCTATGTGGTGAGACATAAGCATAATTAGAGATTTGAACACTTTGTAGCAGAGAGATGGTACCAACAGGTGAGTTTTATATTCTATTTCTTTCTTTTTCCCCCAAATTATGTTTTCAAGTACTTCAGAATTTATAACAATATCCTCTAGTGGGGCAAATGTTATACAAGAAGTTTTGGAGATGGCTTGAAAAAGTAGCCAAAAGCCCTGTTCATGGAATTGCCACAATTAAAGTCACCTTTTTTTTATGAAGTTAGTGAAGATCTTTTTTTGTTTTTTTCAAGGAGGAGGGGAGAGAGAGCATGCATGCAGTTGTGAGGAGAGACAGAGAAAGAGGGAAAGAGAGAGAGATTCTTAGGCAGGCTCCATGCCCAGTGTGGAGCCTGAAGCGGGGCTCAATCTCACAACTCTGAGATCATAACCAAAGTCAAAATCAAGAGTCAGATGCTTAATTGACTGAGCCATCTAGGTCCCCTGGTAGTGAAGATCTTATAATAAAACATAACTTTGTTCCATGTACAGTAGAACGCAGAAAGTTCTCATTAGCCACTACTGTTGACATTGGTGATAATATCAGATTAACTCCTATCATCTATTGATAGGCAAGACTGAGCCATGGAGAGGGCAGGGTATTTTGTGGTAGAATAAAATAAAATAAAAGGGTTACAGTTTGGGGCACAGCACAGGAAATACAGATTCTGGTGTAGAAGAGTTGGCTTGAGAGTTTCAGGCACCAGAGACACTAGGACACAAAGAGGGAAAGTCAGACACCCCAGTGTCAATGTTTTCTCCTCCACAGGTTGGCAGTTTTGAAGCAGGTAACACACACATATATGATGTGCATGAGAGATTTGGCTGAAAAAGTAGACATAGTTCAAACTTAACACAGCTGCTCATCTATATTATCCAGTATTAGCCACAGTTTCTCCCATACTTGTTTGGGCTTATGGTCAATCTGGTTCATAATATCTGGCAGCTGTGATTTGGAGTACAGCCTTCAGGGTTTAGGAATGCTTCAAAAGAGGTCACAAGCATGTTAACAATGGTTAGCAGAAGCACTGAGAAAATCATTAACCAGAAGGCAAATCCCCCAACTTCCATAAAAAACATTGTCAGCTTTACCTTCTGGGGTATGCTCTCTAAAGCTAGACAAGCCCAAGTTCATATTTCTAGGGCAGTAATACCAAAGGTACAGCACTTACATGTCCAGATTACTTTTTTTTTTGCATTATATAATGAAACTGGTAATGTGCTTTTAAAAGTTAAAATTATAATTTAGCTCTTGCGTTCATAATGGACTGAATTGTTTTCTGCCCTACTTACCCTATGTTAAGATATTGGTTAAGACCATGGGGTTTGGAATCAGGTTTTGGTTTGGAGAACATGCATAAACTATTTAAAATTCTGTGTCTCATTTTCTTTGTCTTTTCCTGTGAACCTAGACCTCTTCTGGTGTGCCTTTTCTTAGTAATTACTACCATCATGTAACTAATCAGTTGTTCAAACCAGAAACCTAGGGGTATGTATTAGCTGAGGATGCCATATAGAAATGCTATGGACTGGGTGGTTGAAATAATAGATATTTGTTTCTCACAGTTCTGGAGGCTAGAAATCTGAGATCAAGGGGTTGGCAGCTTTAGTTTTTCCTAAAGCCTCTTTTCTTGACTTCCAAATGATTGCCTTCTCTCTGTCCTCACATGGTTTTCCCTCTATGCACACACATCCATGGTGTCTTTTCCTCTTATAAGGACACTAGTCCTTTTAGATTAGGACCCCCCACCCTTATAACTTCATTTAATCTTAATTACTGCTTTAAGGAACTCATCTCCAAATATATTCACACTGGGGGTAAGGATTTCAACCTATGGATTTGGGGGAAAAATGTGTCTCATAACCAAGTAATTATTATTATTTATCCCATGAATGTAATGGCTAATTGATTAAGTGGCTAATGAGAACTTTCAGTATTCTGTTGTGCATCACCAAGACCTCTCCTTTGTAATGAACTAAATTTATCTTCAATCGGTCAAATTCATTCCACAGCCAGTTCATCCAAATTCTCATGGTCACCTTCAGCCTGAATGAATATAATCATCTCCTAAATGTTCTCCCTGCAACTACTCTCTTCCTCCTCTAATATATTCTCCAATCAGCCAGAATGATTGCTTTAAATACGCATTTGAACAGGTCATTCTTCTCTAAAATAGTTCACTGGCCTCTTATGGCCCCAAATTCTTAATACACTTGGCACATGATCTGGTCCTTCCCTAGCTTTCCAACCTCCATATACAAGAAGCTCATGCTTATTCTTTCTGCTCCCACCACACTGGCCTACTTTTACAGTTTTCCAAAAGCCCCATGCTCCCTCCCCTACAAGCTTTTGCACATGTTATTCCCCACTTTCACTCCCTCAGGAAGTCTTCCTTGATATGTATGACTAGGGCAATCCCCCTAATTATACATTCTTGTAGCCATTTTTAAGACTTGTCACAGTTGCAGTTTTAATTTATTTATGAGATTATTTGATTATTATCTGCTTCTCCCACCAGACTGTAAATTCCTTCAAAGAATTGCTGTGAAGATTGAATGAGATAATGAATACAAAATACTTTATTCAGAGCCTGGCACTTAGTAAGTGCTAAATTGATTTTAGCTTTTATCATTATTTTCAGAGTGGGGAGATTCTTAGCCATTGTGTATATTCTATTGGTTGAGCTTAGCTTTCAACCTATTTTCATCACCTGGTTTTTCTCTTTTTTGAAGAGCTACCACAGTATCTAGTATCTAGTACATGGTTAGCTCTCAAAAATTGTTTGCTAGTATTGTTATTATTATGTATTCTCTGACTCTCTTTTATTTAGTGTTCTATCTTTGCTGCTTACTGGTTCTGTGACCTTGGGCAATTTGCCTAACTTCCCTGATGATAACGAGGCCTACTTTAGCCAACTGCTATAAAAATTAGCCAAGTACATTGACCTGGAGAGAATGAGTGTAGAGATACATTATTTTGCTCCTCTTATGTTCTACATAGAGGATTTATGCCTTCCTTTCTTATAGATCTGAAAAGCAAAACAATCTTAGAAAAAATATTTTATACTCAAATAAAACAAACCATTGCTTTTACTATAACAGAGCTGATTTCAGATTCACTTTGGGAGTCAACACAATTCTATCTTCCTCAAGTGCCAGGGGTATTCATAAACATACTTTCTTTCAATGATGTGGCTAGAAGGAATGTGAATAAGCACACAGGCCCAAATGCATTCACCTCTATTTCCAGCTTGACTTTGTCTTTTCTGTGGTTGACAGCTGGGCCTTCAATAGAGGCTGAAGATGGGGCTGCTTTAAGATAATAATATACCAAATATCCAAATTTCAAAAACATCAGTTTGGGAGTGATTAGTCTCATTACTGGATTCTGTCTTGAGAAAAAGATTAACCACAGGATAACTTTTTTTTTCCCCAAAGATTTTATTTATTTGACAGAGAGAGAGAAATCACAAGTAGGCAGAGAGGCAGGCAGAGAGAGAGGGGGGAGGAAGCAGGCTCCCTGCAGAGCAGAGAGCCCGACTTGGGGCTCCATCCCAGGACCCTGGGATCATGACCCGAGCCAAAGGCAGAGGCTTTAACCCACTGAGCCACCCAGGAGCCCCTAACCACAGGATAACTTTAAGCAGTGATCTCTCCCAGTGAATTGAACTGTTCCCTCACAGATCACTGACTGAAAGAGACGACTTGGAGAGAAGGTAGCCAACAGAGAGGAAAGAGCAAAATTACTTAAGGTACAGCTTTAGAAACTATGTCATGACAAAATGATATAAATAAAAAGTAAACAACTCTGAAATTATGAGTATGTGGAGGAATGGGAAATGTCTTACAAACCCTCCATTTATAGATACATTTTCAGGAGTTGCTATAGATGCCTTCTTAGAATTAAAGAATGTCAAAGCTGAGAGGAACCACATACAGACACATACACAAACATACACATACTACAGTGGAATTAGAAATTCACTTAGATTTCTCTATCATATGAGAACATGATTGTAACATGGCAAGTGCTGAAAGGTGGAATGTGCATGGCTCCACAGGAGGGCAAACATGGAAGAATTGTGGAATATTTCAGCTCTCAATTGCATACCTGTTCTCTGACTTTGTCTTCACTATGTGAAGCAGCTTATGATATAGTGTAGTAGTTAGGACAACAGTTTGCCAACACTGGAATCCTTACTTACATTTTGCTTACGAACTATGTAAACTTGGGTAAGTGATTTAACTTAATGATCTCAGTTTTCTCATCTTTAATAGGTATACAAATAGTATTTAGTAAGGTTGCAAGGATTAAATCTATGTAAAGCACTTAGTACACTATCTGGCACATAGTAGGTACTCAATACTATGTATTATTTATTATACTCTGAGTATTATTAAATACTAACTTCCTGAATGTGGCCAGAGTCACACCACAAATTAAATGCAATATGTCTATATAAATTGTCTCCAATACTGTGAGTAAGTATTAGAGAAGGACATAGTGGCAGTAGAAATGTTTACTTCCTTGGGAAAGTTCATTTAGTAAATCAAAAGTATAAATGAATGTTAGTTACATAAAGGGAATGTTAAAATGTGAGAAAAGTGTATTCATACTGTTAAACAATGGAACACAAAGCATTATGCAAAAGGTCTGTGGAGGAATGGGAAATGACTTACCTACTGAGAAAGAATAGTTAATAATATAAAGATAAGAACAATAGATAATTAAGTAAAACAAAGGTGATAAAATAGAATGCACAGCATGATCTATCCCACATGTACATACACAGGCTGATACACACACATTTTGTTTTATTTGGGAAAGGAGAGGTATACAAAGTCATTAACATAACTATGACTTTAAAAATTTTTAATCTGTATTTTAAATTTTCCCTGCGTGGAGAAATCATCTGGTTGTTTCACTTCTGTCTCCTCAAGTGTCTGCCAAATTCTCATTAAGGTTTGGAAAGAGAAGAGAATAAACACTAATTAGATGCTTCCTATATATCAAGCAAATACACGCACACACCCACACACACACACACACACACACACACACACACACTTGTGGATATCTGTATATATACATACATGTGGATATCTGTGTGTATATATTTATACATGTACACACATATGTAAATTAAATCACATAATAACCTTTCAAATTAAAAACAATTATCCCAATTTTAAATATGTCAAGAAGTGACAGGAACAGGGACTGTGTCTCAGATTTCATATGCTAAGTTTTAGAGTCTTGCCCCAAACTGGGCATTCACTGATAGCTTGTGGTAGAAATGGACTAATCAGTTTTCAAATGTTATTTGAAACTTATCATAATTACAATAGTCCGTACCCACTCCATATGCATGTAACAATCAATTATAAATTTCATGAAGTGAGATTTTCTTCTATTTTGAAGGATAAGTTTAAAAGTCATAGAATTATGTGGATCAAATGTAATTATGAATACAAATGAAAATAGAGTGGAATTTCAAATTGCTTAGCCCCGATCTTCCAGAGATGAACTTCTACATCTTTCTATATGAGTAAAACAAAATATTGTTTCTTAGTGTTTACCCAGTGAATCATTGTTTCAATTCATGCAACCAAGACAGACTACTGTGATTGTCAATTTGGCTCAAATATTTGTCAAAATAAAATTCATTTAATCCAATAAAAGATCTGCCTGATATTGTAATGTAAGAAGCAGTTTTTTAAGTTGATCAAAATAAATTCAGTCAAGCAGGTAGGTGGACATTCAGGCTGTCAGCAAATAAAAAATCAACATCTATCACATAGCTTGTACTACACAGATCTAAACCTACCACTAAAGAAAATCATGTCTTTGAAATAGAATTTTCCACAATAAGAGCCCAATCATGAATTCTCCCAGTAGGCAGCCACTATCACTACTGTGTATCTACTTATCCACATTAGTCTGCTCTGGGGCACATACTAAAGAAATAACATGTTTCCTGCCCTCACGGAGCCTATATACCAACAAAACTTTACTTATAGCACTTATGTTATTTGTGAAGATAGATAGTCACCACTTCTTTGAGTCTTTTCCCTTTCCATAACCCCAACACCATTGCACTTAAATATGCACTTACTGTATGCATGCATTCATGTAACCCCCATTCTTCAAAGCCTTCATTGGTTCTCCATTGCCTTCAATAAAAATCCACATTTCCCTCAATATGACATTACAAGGCTCTTCATGATGTGCCCTTTATCTATGACTCCAGGCTTATGTGCCCCTCACTGAGCCTTAACAAAGTTCTTACAGTTTCCGAAGTATGCTCATGTGTTTTTTCCTTTTTTGGAAAGCCAGGTCTAGCTATAATTTCCTAACTGCTTTCCTTTTTAATTATGAAAAGTAACTTCTTGCTAGACACATCTCCCAAGGCAAAGGAAACAAAAGCAAAAATGAACTATTGGGACTTCATCAAGATAAAAAGCTTTTGCACAACAAAGGAAACAGTGAACAACACTAAAAGGCAACCTATGGAATGGGAGAAGGTATTGGCAAATGTCTTATCAGATAAAGGGCTAGTAACCAAAATCTATAAAGAACTTGTCAAACTCAAAACCCAAAAAGCAAACAATCCAGTCAAGATATGGGCAGAATACATAAATAGACATTTCTCCAAGGAAGACATATAAATGACCAACAGACCCATGAAAAAATGCTCCATATTATTCAGCATCAGGGAAATACAAATCAAAACCACAATGAGATACCAGTTAGAATGGCTAAAATTAACAACTCAGGAAATGGCAGATGATAGTGAGGATGTGGAGAAAGGGAAACCCTCTTACAGTGTTGGTGGGAACGCAAACTAGTGTAGTCACTCTGGAAAACAGTAAGGAGGATCCTCAAAAAGTTAAAAATAGAACTACCCTGTGACCCAGCAATTGAACTACTAGGTATTTATCCAAAGGATAAAAACACAGTGACTCGAAAGGGCATATGGCACATTCACCCCAATGTTTATAGCAGCAATGTCCACAATAACCAAACTGTGGAAAGAGTCCATATGTCCATTAGACAAATGAATGGATAAAGAAGATTTGGTATATATGTATTTGGTGTTTATATAAATAAATAATAGAATATTACTGGGCCATTAACAAGAATGAAATCTTGCCATTTACACTGGCATGGATGGAGCTAGAGGGCAAGTGAAATAAGTCAGTCAGAGAAAGACAAATACCATGACTTCAGTCATATGTGGAATTTAAGAAACAAAACAGATTAACTTAGTGGAAAGGAAGGAAAAATAAGATGAAAATTGAAAGGGAGGCAAACCATAAGAGTTGCTAAACTCTAGGTAACAAGCTGAAGGTTGCTGGAGGGGAGATGCAGTATTTGGGTGGTGAGCATTAAGGAGAGCAGTTGATATAATGAGTACTGGGTGTTATATGCAACTCATGAATTACTAAATTTTACTTCTAAAACTAATTTTAAAAAGAAAGGTAAAAACAGATTATAGAGAGTAATATAGAAAGTGTCTATGAATTTAAAACCTAGGGGAAAATGTTAAAAGGAAGAGATTCTTTGGGTTTAAGTTACTTAAAACTGTTCCTCTCAGAGAAGAGGAGGTCACATGTAAATTCCAGATGTATTTTTTCATTCAAAACTTTATACAGGTATTACATATATTAGTGTCTATAAAACTAGCTATAGAATTATTTTGTGTGATTTAAAATTTATATGGCTAGTGTAGTTTGTATATATAACTCTACAATGAACGTTTTTTTAACTCAGTAAGTTTTAAAATTTCGATTTATAAGCTAATTGGATGTAATTACACAATATATTACAATTCATCTAATATCTTGTTGATGAACATTTTAGATTTTTTCCAGTTTCTGTCTGTTACAAACAGTGCTATATTAAGACCCTTGTACGCATCTCCTTCTATACATTTACAGGACACTCTCTAGGGCATCTAGAAGTAAGAATGCATGTTGTCAATTTTACTCATATTTAACTTTATTCCATTTGTTTCCCAAGGAATTATAACAATTTATATTTCTACCAGTGTGTCTAAGTGTTCCTTTTTCCCTCCACCTTTTTTCACATTTGATATTATCAGCCATATTTTAAAATTTTACATAATATTCAACATTATTTTATATATCACTATTCCTTCACATTGGTGGGCATTTGGTGGGTTCTTTTTTTTGCCTCTCATGAACAAAGATGTTATGGAGATTCATGCACGAGTCTTTGTGTGGATGTGTTGTCTCTTATCTTAAGCAAATACCTAGGAGTAGAATTGCTGGGTCAACTCCATGTCCAGAAATATGGAGTAGATGTACTCTCCCCTATTTTCTCCACCAAGCACAACTGAAATGTTGGGCATTAATTATAAAATAAGCATAAGAAGTCTATAACAGATGGAGAGAAGAAGGCAAAGTAGCTGCTTACTTCAGGGCACAAGGAATAACATAGTGGTCAATTGTATCTATTCTTTTGTTTCATGTATCCTGAGTTGGAGCTGAAGAGACTGGCAATATGTTAACACCAATGGGCACAAATAAAAAAAGTATCTCCCCTCTCCACCCAAAGCCTCCTCCCTCTAACCAAAGGACTAGGAACAGCCTAGATGGAAAACTATTGAGCAACAACCACTCTACTCCAGCCAGGTACCGCAGAGAACACTGTGGCCCCACCTGTACTGACATCAGCCAAATTTGAGTGGAAAGCGTGTATTTTTACCCTTGCTGAAATGTAACAAAGTGCCCCCAACACCCCTACTGGAGTGATATCAGAGAAGGTCAAATAGAAAGTCTTGACTTTCCTCCCCACCACTGGTAATAAGCCCATTGCATGGTGTCAGTGGAAACCAAAGGAGACGCTCCCACTCTTGAGTATCAGCAGAAACCAAGTGGGGAATCTAGATTTATACTTTTACCCAACAGTAATAAGGTGGCACCCATCTGTCCCATATCAGAGCAGTGTAAAAAAAATACAACTAAAACAACTAAAGAAAAATTAAAGAATAGTGGGGTCTCAAAACATAATACCCAAAGTATCCAGATTTCAATTAAAAAATCACTCAATATACCAAGAACCAGAAATATTGAGATAAAAAAGATCACTAATGGATATCAATATTGAAATGACAAAAATGTTAGAATTATCTGACAAAGGCTCTAAAGCAGTCTTAATAAAATACTGCATCAAACAATTATGAATATGTTTGAAAAGATGAAGACTTTCAGTGAAGAAATAGAAAGTATCAGTAAAAAAATACTTAATGAAACTTAATGAATTTAATGAAACTTAATGAAAATTTTAGAACTGAAAAATAGAGTAACTGAAATAAAAGCCTCAGTAGAAGAAATCTTAAGGATATAAGGCTAGGCAGAAAGTACTTGGATGTGTCACCTAAAGCACAATTCATTAAAGGAAGAATTGATAAATTGGATTTTATCAAAATTTAAAACCCTGTGGAAGACCCAGTAAAGAGAATGAAAACACAAGCTACAGCCTCGGAGAATATATGATCAAACCACATATCAGACAAAGGATTAGTATCTAAAATATATAAAGAAGACTCAAAAGTCAACAGTGAATAACAATCCAATTAAAAAATGAGCAAAGGGGGCATCTGGGTGGCTCAGTGGTTAAGCCTTTGCCTTCGGCTCAGGTCATGATCTCAGGGTCCTGGGATCGAGTCCCACATTGGGCTCTCTGCTCTGCGGGGAGCCTGCTTCCTCCTCTCTCTCTCTCTGCCTGCCTCTCTGCCCACTTGTGATCTCTCTCTGTCAAATAAATAAAATCTTTAAAAAAAATGAGCAAAGGACATGACGAAATATTTCACTGCAGAGGATGTATAAACACATGGAAAGTTATTCAGCATCATTAGCCAACAGGGAAGTGCAAGTTAAAGGTACAACAAAATCACTACACACATACAAAGAGTGGATAAAATAAAAAATAGTTACAGCACCAAATGCTGACAAAGGTATAGAGAAACTGGATTCATTTCTGGTGGAAACACAGAATGGCACAGTCACTCTAGAAAAAAGCTTTTTTGGTTTCTTAAAAAAACAAAATGTGCGAGTAACATACAACTCATCAATTATATTCCTGGGCATTTATCCCAAAGAAATGAAGATTTATGTTTATGCAGAAACTTGTGCACATATGTTTACAGCATTTTTATTCATAATAGCCTCAAACTAGAAGTAACCCAGATGACACCCAGTTTGTGAATGGCTAAACAAAAAGTGGTACATTCAGAATACTACTCTACAATAAAAAAGAATAAACTATAGATACACACAACAACCTGGATTATTCTCTTTTTTCCTGATTCCCAATTTTAAAAGGCATATTCTTTTTTTATTGAAGTATAATTAACATACAATATTCTATTAGTTTCAGGTGTATATTATAGTGATTCAATATTTTTACACATTTTGAAGTGATCTCCATTATAAGTGTAGTTACTGTCACCATACAAAATTATTACAATGTTATTGACTATATTCCCTGTGCTGTACATTATAGCCCCATGACTTACTTATTTTATAACTGGAAGCTTGTACTTCTTAATCCCCTCACCTGTTTTGCCCCCATCACTAGTAACCAACAGTTTGTTTCATATATCTGAGTCTGTTTCTGTTTTGTTTTTTAGATTTCATGTAGAAGTGAAATCATACAGTACTTGTTTTTCCTTGATATATTTTACTTAGCATAATACCCTCTGGGTCCATTCATGTTGTTGCAAGTGGCAAAATTTCATTCTTTTTATAGCTGAGTAATATTCCATTGTGTATGTATAACATGTCTTTTTTATCTCAATATCTATTGATAGACACATTGCTTTAATATCTTGGCTACTGCAGATAATGCTGCAATGAACATAGGGATATATATAGCTTTTTTCATTTTCTTCAGATAGATACCCAGAAGTAGAGTTGCTGGACTATATGGTGGTTTTATTTTTAATTTTTTGAGGAATTTCCATACTGTTTATATAATGGCTGCACCAATTGACATTCCTACTAACAGTACACAAGGGTTTCCTGTTTATCACATCATTACTAACATTGTTATTTTTTTTCTTTTTGATAAAAGTCAATCTGTCAGGTGTGAGATGATATCTCATTATGGTTTTGATTTGCATTTCCTTGATGATTAGTGATGTTGAGCATCATTTTATGTGCCTATTGACCATATTTATGTCTTCTTCATAAAAATGTCTATTCAAACCTGGATTACTCTTAAGAGATTTATATGGAGGTTGGGAGAGATCATAAAAGGCTACATTCTCTATGATTTAATTTATATAACATTCTTTATATGATAAAGTTATAGAAATGAAAAATATATTAGTGATTGCTATGGGTAGAAGGATGAATGTGTGCATGCCCAAAGCTGCATCTTCTGAGAAACAACATCAAGGGTTTAACATTGCTAGGGAATTAGACTTCCTTTAACTATCTAAGTCATTAAGCAAAGAATAAAACAACAAATACAAGCCCCCAAAAGTGGGGAGAAAAATGACTAGCCAGAGTTGCTATAATATATTGCCTAAAATATCCAGATTTCAGCAAAAAATTACAAGACACATGAAGAAGCTTAACATGAAGTCCACTTCATAATGAAAATGGTCTCACCATTTTTGCAAGGATCAACTTCCTGAGACTAAATGAAGTTCCAAAAACATGTAGGTAATTATTATAACAAACAAACAAAAAACTTGTTGTATTGGGATTGGGAAAAGCTATTAAGATGGTTAGTAAATTAATGTCAAGTAAATTAATATGACAACAACAAGTCTATCTTCTGGTGGCAAGTTTTAAGATTTTTTCTTTAAGTCAGTGATTTCTCAACTTTGCTACACATTGTAATCACCTGGCTCCTACCTTAAGCTCTTCTAATTTAATTAATATGGAATACATCTTGGGCATCAGGAACTTTTCAAACTCCCCCATGTAATTCTATGAACAACAAAGTTTGAAAACCATTGTTTTACGTTGTTATTATTATTTAGAATAATTGTAATACATACTTTTTTGTGCAACTATTTCTGGCTGAGAATATAGAACTCTTTGTGTAATGCTTAGTATTATAAAGCTTATTTTATGGATAAATAAAATGAACTCAGAGTGGTTAAATGACTTTCCCAAAGTCACATCCCTAGGAAATACCTGATTCAGGATTCAAACTCAAGTATATTTAATTTGATAATGCACTATGCACAATGCACTGTATTAGGGTGGTAATGATGCAGTAATCATATTATCAAAAACTTGTATGGATATCATACCTTGGAGTTGAACGATATTTTAAATGCACCAGGAAGCTTGTTATTTATAACATCCCTGTAGTGAATATGCATTCATCTTCTACATTACTTTCAGGACATGATTTAGAAACAGTAGCTCTTGTAAAGGAGCCTTTCAGATTTAATAGACAACAAGATCAGAATGATTCAGTAAATGTGATGCAAACACCAAGACAAGTATTCTTAAGTTGCATTAATAAAAGTACAATATGTAGACTGGGCGAGGTGATTAACTGGGCTCTGCTGTGATCAGAACATGCTGAAGAATTATGTACAGTTCCTGGGCTTTGCTATTCTTTTTTTTTATTATTACAAGAAAGTATTATAGGCTTACAATACCATACATAAAACACTTTAAGGCCAGATATGTTTCAAAAATTCAAAATTTTTCAGGATTTAGAAAGATAATGCAGTGCTATACACTGTATATTATTTAGCATGTCAAGTGGGGTCTGGGACAACACCCCCAACTCAAACATTAATATTTTTGGAGCAAAATCAATGAGTATACATACTACATTGCAATATTGAAGATTATAAACAGCTTTACATCAGTTCAGATGTTGCTGAATAATTACCAAATTATTCAGATTAAGTCAAGCTTATTAGCCAAATAATATGAAAACCCTCTTCTCTCTTAGGGTTTTTTGGGCTTCTGAATTACATATAAGGCACCATGGAAATGTAAATGCCCATAGTAATAAAGACTCAAACAATACAGAAAAGCTCAGAAGGAGAAAAGAACTCTTTCTTCATCCCTAGTCTCATTTTCAGAGCAGTAACTACTCTTAATCATTTCTCTTTGGGGTTTCCTGTTAGTTATCACCACAACAGAAAATGTGTTTATACATCTTTTTCAGGATTTATAAACTTTTAAAATAACATAGTATCTTCCTGACACTAAACAATTTGTTCATTCTCCTCCCCCACTTCCTCCCTAATCAACCTGTAAACCCTGCTAGTCACATTTTTATCTTTAGATATAAGTATGGTGTGTACTGTACTTAAATTTATTTTCTTAACCTTTCCATTTTAGATGCTATCTTTACCTTCCTCTTTATATGGAATGGAATACCAGGCCCCATACTTTTAAGAGGGAATAACCACAGGTATCACAGAGACATAAAACAACATCATATAAAAAACATAAAGCCTAAGAAGCGGTGACCCCCCCCCAAAAAAAAATAAAAGATGGAAGTTGTCATCAAATACTTGAAAGCCTATCATGAAGATGAAAGAACAGAGTGTTCTGTGTACCCTGAGAGGGTAGAACTAGAAATAATGGATGGACTGTACAGAATAGATTTTTGGATCAACGTGAGCAAAATTTTACAAGGATGAGCAAAGGCAATACAGAGAAGGTATAGACAACTTCATTAGATAAAGAGTTCCTTTTCATTAAAAGGTGTTTACACAGGAGCTTAGTAATCTCTTGGTTGGGAAGTTATAGAGGAGTTCAAGCATCCATTGGATAATATGGACGAGATGACATTTAAGATCCTTTCCTACTCTGGGAGCCTATGATACAGTGATTGTTTAGTCTCTAGGGTCTCTTACAGTTTAAAAATACTTACAATCCCATTAGTCTCAATAGCATTATGGCTGAAACTCATTAGCCAGTTTTCCAGAAAGTTAATGATCTGCTATATATTGAGTGAGAGCCCTAAACTCAGAATTCCGTACTTTTCTTTCAGGAAGTCTCACCAGATTCTTCCTGATGTTATTTTTGCCCTAGGACACAATTAGTTCTTTGGAGACACCAAAGGAATTAAAAAATGATGGTAGTCATTTCTTTTATGAGCTAAAGTCAGGAGACTGGAAAAAGGGGAAAGGAGAAAGAGTATCAAGATAGGGCAAGACTGATTATGTCTGAGGGCTAGAGGTTTGGGTGTGAAGGAGCAGGAAGCTAAATTGTTAAGACTGCAAGAGTGTCCTAGGAATCCTCATTGATCCAATGGTTGCCCAGTGGGGGAAAAAAGTTTCCAAATGTAAACCCCAGCCTCCAATTTATTATTTTTCATTCTTGATGAGAAGACAGCTATTCGCAGGAGAAACACTGTGTGCAAGGACTTTCCCTAACATGCTCAACCTTGAAAATTACAGAGATAGATGGAGATATCTCAGGAACATTCTCTAGTAAAGGTAAGTTAAAAAGGGGAGAGAGATTTTAACATTTGCTGCCCAACCAGCCTCATTAATGAATTCTTTTCTTCCTTGTTTTATTTTTATTTTCATTAAAAAACTTTAAGCAAAGTCTAATTTAGCCTCAAATTTCAACACTACCAAATAGTCTTGTCCCTCTTATTTTTTTTTCTTGCAGACATGTTTATGGTAAAATTCAAGAGAAAATATTATTTTGCATATTCTCACCTCATCTCAGTATTTAATATTATGGAATCACAGGAAGTGATGCCTACCATTGAATAACTGACTCACCCATGTATATGTGTCCACTCATGCAAAGCCTCCTAATTTGTCATGAATACAAATGTATGCATACCTTCAAATGCATCAGTGAAAATTAAATATGTACAGTGAAAATTTTTAAAAGTATTTGAATAATTCCAATGAAATAGTATATTTTCAGCAGAATAGCAGAGAGTCCAATACCTATTCTACTAAAGCTGTTTCGAAAACTTGAAATAGAAGGAAAACTTCCAGACTCATTCTATGAGCCAACATTATCCTGATCCCAAAACCAAACAAAGACCCCATCAAAAAGGAGAATTACAGACCAATATCCCTGAGGAACATGGGTGTTAAAATACTCAAAAAGATTCTAGCCAATAGGATCCAACAGTACATTAAAAGGATTATTCACCATGACCAGGTAGAATTTATTCCTGGGATGCAAGGGTGGTTCAACATTCACAAATCAATCAATATGTAGAGCACATTAATAAAAGAAAAGACAAGAACCCTACGATCCTCTCAATCAATGCAAAGAAAGCATTTGACAAAATACAGCATTTTTTCCTGATTAAAACCTTCAGAGTACAGGGATAGAAAGAACATACTTCCATATCATAAAAGCCATATACGAAAAGCCCACAGTGAATATCATTCTCAATGGGGAAAAACAGAGCTTTTTCCTCAGGGTCAGGAACACTACAAGGATGCCCACTCTAACCACTATTTCTCAACATAGTACTAGAGTCATAGCCTCAGCAATCAGACAACAAAAACAAAAAAATAAATAAAAGGCATTCAAATTGGCAAAGAAGAAGTCAAACTCTCTCTCTACAGATGACATGATAACTTTATGTAGAAAACCCCAAGTCATTAGAACTCATACAGCAATTCAGCAACGAGGCAGAATACAAAATCAATACACAGAAATCATTTGCATTTCTATACACTAACAATGTAACTGAAGAAAGAGAAATTAAACTGAGGGTTTTGGGGGGGTTGGGGGGTGAGTCTGGTGGTGGGTATTATGGAGGGCATGTATTGCATGGAGCACTGGGTGTGATGCACAAACAATGAATTTTGGAACAAAGGGAAAAAAAAAGAATCAATTCTATTTACAATAGTTCCCCAAACCATAAGATATCTAGGAATAAACCTAACCAAAGAGGTAAAGGATCTATACTCTAGAAACTATAGAATACTTATGAAAGGAATTGAAGAAGACACAAAGAGATGGAAAAACATTCCATGCTCATAGATTGGAAGAATAAACATCATTAAAATGTTTATGCTACCCAGAACAATTTACACTTTGTTTTTTTTTATTATGTTATGTCAGTCACCATACAGTATATCATTAGTTTTTGATGTAGTGTTCCATGATTCATTATTTGCATATAACACCCAGTGCCCCATGCAATACATGCCCTCCTTAATTTACACTTTCATTTTTTTAAAGATTTTATTTATTTATTTGACAGAGAGAGATCACAAGTAGGCAGAGCAGCAGGCACAGAAAGAGGGGGAAGCAGGCTCCCTGCTGAGCAGAGAGACCGATGCATGGCTTGATTCCAGGACCCTGAGATCATGACCTGAGTCGAAGGCAGAGGCTTAACCCACTGAGCCACCCAGGTACCCCCTTAATTTACAATTTCAATGCAATCCCTATTGAAACACCATTGACATTTTTTACAGAGCCGGAACAAACAATCCCAAAATTTGTATGGAACCAGAAAAGACTCCAGATAGCCAGAGGAATGTTGGAAGAGAAAATCAAAGCTGGTGGCATCACAATGCCTGACTTCGAGCTATATTACAAAGCTGTAGTCAACAAGACAGTATGGTATCGGCACAAAAACAGACACATAGATCAATGGAAAAGAATACAGAACCCAGATATGGACCCTCGACTTTACGGTCAACAAATCTTCAACAAAACAGGAGGAACATTCAATGGAAAAAAGTCTTTTCAATAAATGGTGCTGGCAAAACTGGACAACTACATGCAGAAGAATGAAACTTGACCATTCTCTTACTCCATACACAAAAATAAACTCAAAATGGATGAAAGACCTCAATGTGAGACAGGGATCCATCAAAATCCTAGAGGAGAACATATGCAGTAGCCTCTTCAACAGAAACTTGTTTCAAGACATATCTCTAAAGGCAAGGGAAACAAAAGCAAAAATGAACTTTTGGGACTTCATCAAGATAGAAAGCTTTGCACAGCAAACAGTCAACAAAACTAAGAGGCAATCCACAGAATGGGAATAGGTACTTGTAAATGACATTTCAGATAAAGGGTTGGTATCAAAGATGTATAAAGAACTTATCAAACTCAACACCCAAAAAACAAATAATCCAGTCAAGAAATGGGCAGATGACAGTAACAGACACTTCTCCAATGAATACATACAAAAGGGCAACAGACACATGAAAAAATGTTCAACATCACTAGCCATCGGGGAAATACAAATCAAAACCATACTGAGATACTACCATACACCACTTAGAATGGCCAAAAGTAACAGGACAAGAAACAACAAATGTTAGTGAGGATGCAGAGAAAGGGGAACCCTCTTACACTGTTGGTGGGAATGCAAGCTGGTACAGCCACTCTGGAAAACAGTATGAAGGTTCCTCAAGATGTTAAAAATAGAGCTGCCCTATGACCCAGCAATTGCACTACTAGGTATTTACCCCAAAGATACAGATATAGTAAGAAGAAGGGGCACATGCACCTCAGTGTTCATAGCAGCAATGACCACAATAGCTAAACTGTGGAGGAGCCGAGTTGCCCTTCAACAGATGAATGGATAAAGGAAATGTGGTACATATATACAATGGAATATTACTCAGCCATCAGAAAAGATGAATACCCAACTTTTGCATCAACATGGATGAGACTGGAGGGGATTATGCTGAGTGAAATAAGTCAAGCAGAGAAAGACAATTATCATATGCTTTCTCTCAATGTGGAGCATAAGGAAGAAAACAAAGGACCACGGGAGAATGGAAGAAAAATTGAAGGGGAAGAAATCTGAGAGGGAGACAAACCATGAGACATCTGGACTCTGGGAAAAAAATTGAGGGTTACAGAAGGGAGCTGGATGGAGGGGTGGGGTAACCACTTGATGGGTATTAAGGAGGGTACGTGTTGTGATGAACACTAGGTGTTATAAGCAACTAATGGATCATTGAAAACCAGATCAAAAACTTTTGATGTACTGTATGCTGGCTCACTGAACATAATTTAAAAAAATACAAAAAAATAGTATGAACCCTATTTAATCTAGAAAAACATGGATTGAGAGAATGAAGTGGTAGATAGTCCTAAATTCGTTAAAGGAGATAGGGAGAATGATATTGATTGTCTTGATAAAATCCCAATAGTTCATTTTTGCCCTTGCTTCCCTTGCCTTTGGCGATGTTCCTAGGAAGATGTTGCTGCGGCTGAGGTCGAAGAGGTTGCTGCCTGTGTTCTCCTCAAGGATTTTGATGGATTCCTTTCTCACATTGAGATCCTTCATCCATTTTGAGTCTATTTTCGTGTGTGGTGTAAGGAAATG